>NW_003020055.1:401115-448934 GCF_000006335.3 Candida tropicalis MYA-3404 | reverse complement strand
CCAGGTGGCACTGATTCTGTTGTTGTCACGGAACCACCAAACCCAACTGTCACCACCACCGAGTATGGTTCCGTTGAAACTACCATCACATATACCAACCCACCAGGTGGTACTGATTCCGTTGTTGTCATTGAACCACCAAATCCAACCGTTACTACTACTGAGTATGGTTCCGTTGAAACTACCATCACATATACCAACCCACCAGGTGGTACTGATACCGTTGTTATCGTTGATATTGAATCCACAACTGAGTCTACTATTGAATCTACTGAGTCTACTGTTGAATCTACTGAATCTACTTCTGAGTCCACTGAATCTACTGTCGAATCCACCGAGTCTGCTGTTGAATCTACTGTTGAATCTACTGTTGAATCTACTGTTGAATCTACTGTTGAATCTACTGTTGAACCCTCATCTGAATCCTCAATTGAATCATCTTTTGAATCTGCTGAGTCCACTATTGAATCTTCAACCGAATCCACTGAGTCTATTACTGGGTTATCGAGTGAAACTGGGGTTCAATCTACTAGTGAATTTATTGGTGAGTCTTCTATTGAATCTTCAATGGAAACTACCGAGTCAACAGAATCTGCATTTTCTACTTTGTCTTTCCCTTCTGCTGTTTATTCAAGTTCTCTGGATTCTTCTTCAAAACCTCATTGGCTCAACACAACTGTTTCACAAAGTTCATTCCCTGATTATTCATCATCTTCAGAATTGGATTCTTTCTCAAGTTCGGTTGTTTCTGAAGACACTATTGTGTATCCATCACCATTTTCTTCATTATCATCTTCATTTGAATCTATGGTCATTTCTTCTACATATGATAATTCCGAAAACCCAAGTGCAACTTTTGATTCTTCATCATTTATTTTATCTATCGTATCTACATCAATAGAAATGGTATATTCATCTGAATCGGATTCAGTTATTTCCACTTCGACATATAGTTTTTCATCTGAAACAGATTCCACAGTTGCTTCTACCGAAACGGTACAATCATCTTCATATAGTGTTTCCACAGAAACAGTTTCATCAACAGAATCACAATCAATTGAACCAACAGGTTCCTCTTTAACTACTGGGGCTAGTGAGTCAACTACCAATTTAATTTCGTCATCCAGTTTTAGTTCATCTACTTCCTTTACTTTATTGAGTTCACCGACTGTTGTTGCTGTTTCTTCTGATTTGTCTTCATCCTTGGTTTCTAAATCTATCTACAGCTCACAGAATACAAACTTTGAATCAAGTGAGTCTAATCAAGGATTTCTTTCTTCTGGTATTGAATCACCATCTTCAGAAAATATGATTCCATCCACAACTACTGAATCATTCCTATTCTCAACTTCAACAGATCTTAGTACAGGACCAAGATCTAGTATTGTTTCTACTGAAAACCCTACTATCAGTAAATCTGCAGGTGATACCAGTTCTGATTCAAATATTGCTTCTATTGTTTTATCAGAGAATACAGTAACTAGTCCAACTAATGTTGATACTTTCACAGCTTCTGCTTCTGCTTCTGCTTCTGCTTCTGCTTCTGCTTCTGCTTCTGCTTCTGCTTCTGCTTCATCTACTAGTTATACCCAAGCTTCTTCGCAACTGATAACAACCATGTACCCACAAACAGTTTCATCTTCATCTACTCCAATTTCTGTTGCCATTCCTGTCGAAAATGGTGCTATGAATTATTCTACTGGCTCGATCTTGCTTGGGTTGGTTTATGTCTTTATGATTACTGTTTTCTAAAGTTGATATGTTGCTAAATTGCTTCATTTCTGTAGCTTGTTTTTCGGTCAATTATGAGGTTGTTCTTCAACTAATTTCTTTCCTTAGATATCCTTACACATTCAACTTTTTTCTTTCTTGAGGATAATTTTTATTTTCGTATCATCGTTTGCTTCCTTTCGTGCTAATTTATTCGAGAAGTAGTACGTGCTTTTCTTTTTGCTTAATTTTCTTTTTCTGTTTTTATAATTACATGTTTTATTTAGTAGTTTCTTATTTTCGGTATTGATATCATTTCAATATATGTTTGTAAAATTTTGCATATCTTAATTTAACCTATAGTGAATGCCACTGATGCATTTTCTATCAGTGATATTCAAGATGGATTTCGGGAAAAGACGCGTATACATTGAACAGACAGATGTTGCTTAATAGCTCACGGTATATCAATACGAACGATAGAGTATGGAATCAGTACAAGTGGTACGTGGCTAATTTTTCTTGGTCTTATTATTCACAACCTGGATCAGACTAAATATTTACTATAGAAAATATTTCAATAGTTTCTTATAGCAACCAAACCATACAAGATAAATATCAATATATACAGATAAAACACAAATAGTTAAGAAAACCCGAGTGTCGAATTCAACATATTTGATTCAGATTTGGATGTTCATTAAATAGGGGGACAGCACAACAGTGTATGAAAACCAGTCGCCTGTCTTTAGAATAAATCATTTAATAGTAAATGAAGAACAATCTAGTTAGAGAATAAAACTTCTGTGATCTTGAATAAAAAACGAATTTGTAGACCTTAAGATGTGACAACAGTTTATTATCAGTTTACTATTGCCCTGTGATATTCTCCAAATAATTGCTACAATCTGAATTTCGTAATAATTCGTGGCAATCAACTTATTACAAACTCTTGAAAAATTTTTAAAGTTCTTTGTATCGTATCGACCTGCGTATTCTTACGTACAGATCAATATTACAAATCCAGCAAAATTGAAAAGATTAAACCAATGTTACAAAGGAGTACAGGCTCGTATAATCGCATTTATTTTGATTCCAATGAACATGTTTAGAAAAGTGTTACAGTGCCTCTGTATTTTTTTACGCGCTAGTGTTCGTTGTTCTGCCTGCGATAATGGTATGAAGTCGAGAAAAGCGATACAGTGTTTCTACTTTCAGTTCGTACCAAGTTCAAAGAAATTATTAATACGAGTGCGACAATTTAATTCATAGTAAGGGAGATTAATTGTTCATAGTAAATGGAGTCAAAATGTTCACACTAGCGTAAATAATACTTTCAAACTAGCTGCCCTTTTTTTGTTCATACCATATATCATACTTTTTTAGTATGAACAAATAGAGGTTACGTAATATGAACATTTTTTGCGCACTAGTATCAAAAATATTGGCCGCCTTAATATGAACTTTTCTTTGCAGATAGTGCAAATAGTTTTGACACATTGATCTGAAAATTATGCTCAAACTAGCGCGAAATAAAACTGTAACGACTGTATATGTTGTATAACTGCAAATACAATGAACTGTAACTTAAAGGCTAGACATTGTATATTTAAACTATGATGAAAAAAAAAGAAATAAAGTAGAATTAAATTATATCCGCTTTGCATATCACGTGTATATCTACATGTGCTAGTATATCACGTGTGCTGTGTCAGAGTTAATCAAAAGAAGGCGAAAAAAAAAAAAGAAAATTAATCTTATTATGGGATTTGTTCTCCTTTTCTGACTTCTTTGTTGTTTAAGATGGGGCAAAACAAAAATTCAAGATTTGAAAAATCTTATCGTGATTTCAACAAAGCAATATCATCTCATCTCTTTTCTTTTCCGTCAACACACTTAAACACACCCATACACGATAATATAGACAATAATGGATAATAAAACTATTGGTATTTTAGGAGGTGGTCAATTAGGCCGTATGATCGTTGAAGCAGCTCATAGACTTAATATTAAAACAGTTATTTTAGATGCAGAAAAATCCCCAGCTAAACAAATTAATGCTTTGGATACTCATGTTGATGGATCATTTACAAATTATGAAAGTATTATTAAATTGGCTGAAAAATCAGATATTTTAACTGTTGAAATTGAACATGTTGATGTTGATTCATTAATTAAAGTTAAAGAATCCTTCCCAAATATTGAAATTTATCCATTACCTGAAACTATTAAATTGATTCAAGATAAATATTTACAAAAATTACATTTAATTAAAAATGAAGTTGCTGTTACTGAATCTATTTCAGTTGAATCTAATAATGTTGAAGAATTATATAAAATTGGTGATAAATTTGGTTATCCATATATGTTAAAATCAAGAACTTTAGCTTATGATGGAAGAGGTAATTTTGTAGTTAAAGATAAATCATATGTTGAAAAAGCTTTAGAATTTTTAAAAGATCGTCCATTATATGCTGAAAAATGGTGTCCATTTACAAAAGAATTAGCAGTTATGGTTGTACGTGCAATTGATGGACAAGTTTATGCTTATCCAACTGTTGAAACCATTCATCAAAATAATATTTGTCATTTGGTTTATGCACCAGCTAGAATTCCTGATACTTTAGCTAAAAAGGCTTCTATTTTAGCTAAAAATGCAGTTAAATCATTCCCAGGTTGTGGTATTTTTGGTGTTGAAATGTTTTTATTGGAAAATAATGAATTATTAATTAATGAAATTGCTCCAAGACCTCATAATTCAGGTCATTATACTATTGATGCTTGTGTTACTTCTCAATTTGAAGCTCATGTTAGAGCTGTTTCTGGATTACCTATGCCAAAGGGTTTCACTGAATTTTCCACTTCAATTACTAATTCTATCATGTTGAATGTTTTAGGTGATAAAGAAGTACCAAATAAAGAATTGGAAATTTGTCGTCGTGCTTTAGAGACTCCACATGCTTCTGTATATTTGTATGGTAAATCAACTAGACCAGATAGAAAAATGGGTCATATTAATATTACTACTTCATCAATGGAAGATGCTGAATCAAGATTGAAATTTATTTTAGGAGAATCTGAAGAAATCCCAGAATCTTTAACTATTAAAAAAGAAGCTCCATTAGTTGGTATAATAATGGGTTCTGATTCTGATTTACCAGTTATGGCAGTTGGTGCTAGAATTTTAAAACAATTTGGTGTTCCATTTGAACTTACAATTGTTAGTGCTCATAGAACTCCACATAGAATGTCTGAATATGCCATTGAAGCACCAAAAAGAGGTCTTAAATGTATTATTGCTGGTGCCGGTGGTGCTGCTCATTTACCAGGTATGGTTGCTGCTATGACTCCATTACCAGTTATTGGTGTTCCTGTTAAAGGTTCTACTTTGGATGGTGTTGATTCATTACATTCAATTGTACAAATGCCAAGAGGTATTCCAGTAGCTACTGTTGCAATTAATAATAGTACCAATGCTGCATTATTAGCTATCAGAATTTTAGGTGCTTATGATTCCAAATGGTTAACTGAAATGAATCAATATATGTTGAATATGGAAACTGAAGTTTTAGGTAAAGCAGAAACTTTAGAAGAAATTGGTTATGAAGATTACTTAACTGATAAATTGAAAAAGTAATTTTATATATATAGATATATATATGTGCGTGTTATCAAATATAGTAAATGCAATAAAAATGAAAATAATGTTTAAAACGAAATGAATGTAAATAATTAATTAATAAACCCTCTATTATACATAAAAAAAATTTCAACAATAGGAATAACGACTAATATTAATTTTAAAATTTAAGTGTCTTTCTTTTCTTATTCTTAAGTTGTCTTTGTTTATATACTTGTGATCTTGAATCTCTCCAACCAGAAGTACTCACTTTTTTCTTATCAACATCCATAGATTTATCTTCTTCTTCGTTATTATTATTATTTTGTTTTTTAAGTTCATTTTGTTTTTTAGTTTCTTCAGCTAATTTATTAGCAATTCTTTTATTTCTTTCATCAACATATTTAGAAAATTCACCTTTTCTCTTGACTGATTTAGCTTGTAATTTAGATTTGGATCTTAATGATTTAGCCATTATTTCTAGTTGTGTGTGTGTGTGTAGATGGATGAATGGATATGTAAATATAGATCAATGATATCTGATATCTGATATTTCCTAATATAAAATTTAAATTGCGATGAGATATTCTTGATAATCCCACCAAAGAGAAAAATACCAAAAAAAAAGAAAAAGAAATCTCAAAAAAGTGTGACATCCTCCACGTGATATTCATTAGGGTTACAGCCCTAGAATTATCTATGCAGTCGCAATGTTTACTTCATGATTTTTTTTCATTCAGGTGTGTGTGTGTGAATTGACTCAGAAAAAAAAATGTTTTCTTACTTTTCAAGGAATCGCATGGTGCGACCAATACTACCACCAGTTCGCCCCAAATTATGGCGCTACAGAAATTGGTACTCTTAGCACGACCCGCGAATATTTTTTTTTTCTGTTTGTCTCTCTGTCGTAGTTCCCCAATAGAGTGTGAGAGGCAACGGACGCAGCGTAGCAATTGTCTCCTCTGTCTCTCAGTTTTTCTCACTTTCTGTTCTTTCACCACTTTTTACAAAAGAGAAAAAAAAAAATCTTTTCATACTATTGAATTTTTGTTTAATCAAAGACCTTAATTAGATAAAAATGTATGTCTACAATGATGATGATATTATTTTGGAGTGATCAATATGACGATGGATATGATAATAATTGTTTAATATATTTGGAATTAGATTAAATAAAGGATAGTTTTATAAATGGGATTTATTGAAGATAATAGGGAGAAGATGAGGTTCAAGAGCAAATAAAAGAGAAGAAAAATTTTTTTCAATCATGAATTAAGGAGTTATTAATGAAAGGGGAACTATTATTTTAAATGAATAACTCGTCTAAATGAAATTCTGTCACCATCGATGAATTATCACTACTGAATCAATAACATTAAGATTAAGTATATACTAACAATAATTTTTTTCTAATAGGGCTAACTTGAGAACTCAAAAGAGACTTGCTGCTAGTGTCATTGGTGTTGGTATGAGAAAAGTTTGGTTAGATCCAAATGAAACCACCGAAATTGCCAATGCTAACTCTAGAAATGCCATCAGAAAATTATACAAGAATGGTACTATTGTCAAGAAACCAGACACCATGCACTCTAGATCTAGAGCTAGAGCTTTGAAAGAATCCAAGAGAGCTGGTAGACACATGGGTTACGGTAAGAGAAAGGGTACCAAAGACGCCAGAATGTCATCTCAAGTTTTATGGATGAGAAGATTAAGAGTTTTAAGAAGATTATTGGCTAAATACAGAGATGCTGGTAAAATTGACAAACACTTATACCACAACTTGTACAAAGCTGCTAAAGGTAACACTTTCAAACACAAGAGATCTTTAGTTGAACACATTATTGCTGCTAAAGCTGAAGCTGTACGTGAAAAGGCTCTTAAAGAAGAAGCTGAAGCCAGAAGAGTTAGAAACAGAGCTGCTAGAGAAAGAAGACAACAAAGATTGGCTGAAAAGAAAGAAGCTTTATTGGCTGATGCTGCTAACTAAGTTAATGATGGGGTTTGAATTAATTAAACAGAGATGGTTATATAGTTTCGTTTCCGTCCGTGTTGTATAACTTTTACCTCCTATTAATTTTTATTTTGTATATTTTCTATGTGGGCATTAAATATTTTTTTCTAATTTGTTCTAAAATGGAAAACTAAGTAGAGAAATCAAACAAATCAAAGTGTAATACACATGTATAAGTTAATAAACCCACTATCATTGTAAGAAGACTATCATTATAAGAAGACTATCAATATTTTTTCAAAAGTAATCCATGTATTAAACTATTAACGTAAAGAAAGAATTGAAAAATGATATATTATACAATCAAATAAAAAAAAACTTAGAAATGAAAATCAAAAATAGAAATAGAAATAAAAATAAAAGAAAATCCTGCTTCTTCCTAATCATTGCTTGAACCTACATCAATCATAACCGATGACCAGGAACCAAACTAAATAAAACAGTGAAAATAGCAGTGAAAATTAAAATTAAAAATAACACCCAAATACTTCTTTTAACAATAAATCGATAAATGAACTTTTCTCGTATTTTCATAATCAGACGTCCATTACTTTTGGAAAAAGTTTCTGATAATCCTAACCAAGCCATAATTGGATCTATTAGATAAATTGAAGATACAAGGAAATAAAATGCAAATAAGTATGGTACAACAATTACTGGTCGTAATCCTTTTCTATAATTCAAGAAAACAAGGATAAAACTTACCCAGAATCCAATAAACAAGAAGAAGAACCCAAAGATAATTCTCCAGAAGTTGGAATGGTTAACATTTCTAGTAGCCATGAAATCTAGAAATTTAGGCAAATAATCATTTTCTAATCTGTTGAAAACATAATTCTTAACATAGTTGAAGACATCAGGATCATCACGTCCATCAACCTCAATTGCTTTTATGATATGAGAATTTATATTACTTGGCAAGTTCAAATTCTTTTCGGAATCTTCAACAAAATATTTTAACAATAATTGATGGGATGATTCACGTAGATTGTTTCTAGTAATAAATGACCTACCACCATTATCGGAAGCTGGAGAATCTTTGATTAATCTTTCCAACAAGTTTGGATTTATAGTAGAAGCACGTTTCTTTTGTTGTGCAGTGACACTTCCTTCACTAAATAGATTTGGTGGTTGATGGAAATTATCACTGTGATCATTTTGACCACCAGAATGTAATGAGATATATTTGGAAACATTAACAGCTCTATCAGCTTGACCTATATCTAATTGATTTTCATATTCAAAATCGTGATGGTCAGCATCATCCAAATATGAATGACTACTACTATGTCTATCTTGAGATTGTGTTGTTTGTTGTGGACGAGGTTGTTGTAAACCAGAACTCATTCTTGGATTGGATAAATAACTAGGAGATGATCTAGCTTGACTATCTAAATGAGATGAATGTTTTGAGTTGGCCTCAATTTCTGCATTATATTGTTCAATTAAATCTTTTAATTTTGGATCTAAATTGTCTAAGTTTATATCTCCTCGTAAAAATGCTGATAATCTATGAGAATCATTTTCTTCAAGGATATTATCATTTATAATTAAATCTAATAAAATTGAGGAACTTAAAGATCTATGTTTAGATCTATCTGAAAGTGGTTGTGAATCACGGAAACCGGCTGGAGTTATAGGTGATTCAAATGATAAATCACCAAACTGCAGCAGTAGATGTTGTTGTTGTTGTTGTTGGGCCAGATCTATGATTTGATGACCTTCGACCTGTGGAGTTGGCTGTGTTGCAGTTTGATTATGTTGGAAAGTAGATGATTGTCTAATGATGGAGTCTCTTAAACCTTTAACATAATGTTTACATAAATTTAAATGATTGATTAAATCAAACCAAAAATCCAAATAGTCAACTTTCCCTTCAACATCCTTCATAAATTGATAAAAAGTAAATAAATCCACGGGGGATTTTGATTTATTAGCCAATATTTCTCCCAAAGTAGGTAATCTATTGAGATGTATTGATTGGTTAGTACCATTCAAGTTGTTTAAATTGGAAAGATAATGAGAATTGGGGAAGTTCAGTGCATATTTCTCGTCATACATTGTAGTGTATTAGCTGTTGCTTGTCGGTTGGTTTATTAGTGGAATGATGATAATTGTACGTGAATGATAACTAAGGAGGGTTGTTGTTTCAAAACTGCTTTAAATGACAACAACAAATAAAAATATAATAATGATAATTATAAGTTGATCTAGTATTCAAATAAGGATTCAAAATACAAAAAAAAAAAACGAAGCTAAACGAAACTAAACAAAATGAATGTGGAAGTGTTGGATAATAAATAAGTAGTTATAAACAAATGGTAATATATAAAATAAAAACTCAAAAACCAAAAAAAAGTCTAACCAAGGGGAAAGTAAAAAAATGAAAAAAAAGGAATGGCAAGTTTAGATAGGTAAATGAAAATGGAAATGATGCAAGGCAGAAGACCCTAATTGAGTTACCAAGTGAATATATTAAGTTGATGGGTTAGGTGAGATCTAAGTTTATAAAACAATTGAAATCGGGTAGTCAAGAAAGAAAACGGATGAACAAAAAAAAATAAAAGAATGAAATGAAATCAATTATGTGGATGTGTGTGTGGGTATGGCTATGGTTATGGTTGTGGTTGTGGTTGTAGATGTGTGTCGGTAGATGTAAATGTATGTGTATTAATATCTCTTCTGCTCAGTTTTTATGTATTGTATAGGTTGTTGATTTTTTTTTTCTTTCTTTCTTTCTCTGCCTGCCGTAGTAAATCGTAAGGGAAGGAAATGAAAAGACAAAAAAATTTTTTTATTAAAGAGTGCGTGTTACAGGTTACAGAAACAAAAATAAAAAAAATTCGTTTGTTTACTTTTGGCATGCACGGGTTCAAATATATTCACAATAGTATTATTTCTAAGATAAATTTGAACTTTCTCGTGTAAAATTTCGAGTGACGATTATGAGCGTGTATTGACACAGAATATTTTCATTGTTTACATTTTGTGGTGGTTTTTTAATTTTTGTTTCTCGTTTGATTCCTGATTTGCACACGTACACGCTCTCACTCGCGCACACATACACACATAGAGAGAAAGAAAATCATTTTCACTATACTACAAACCAGCCATCTCTTTAACCTTACAGTAGATATTTACCATGGCAACCCTGTTATTCCTTGATCATCTATATGGTCTGTACCCTGCGTTTAATATATCTTATCTCCTCTATCCATTCATTCAGGAGTTATTATTAGATACTGCTCTCTTCAAAAAACAAATTTTCCTGTAAATGTTTTGAGTTTGAAAGAAAATAAGAAATGTAATAGAATGTGTAACAAAATACTACGAAAAATTGTAATATCCTTAATGTAAATTCCCATTTTATATTTATTTTTCTTTTTGATACAATTTATTTTTAACTTAACTAAACTTTTTGCCTTATAATTTCCTTTATATGATTCTCTTGCTAATTAAACTCTTCTGTACAATTCATGCAATTAATAAAATGAGTTCTTCATGAAATTTCATCTTGTGCCTGTTCAAAAAAAAATAATTAAAAGGGTTCAAACAATTTATCATGAAATTTCATTAAATGTCTCACTTATTACAGCACCAGTTGGCTTTTACATTAAGAATTTATCAATTGGGCTGATTTTGCATGCCGTGTCAGATTCAGTGAAAATTAATGCGTACCTTTTTTTTTTTTTTCGAGTTGTTTTTCGTGGATTTCCCGATTTGGGTAATTTGTAAATAATGGGAAATGAATTCTCATTTGAAATAAAAAAACAAAACAACATCAATAACAACATCAAATCAATTCAAGTTTAACCAATCCATGATTGAATTGGAGCTTATAAAGTGACTTGTAATTTAATGAATAACACTTGCTTATTTCGAATGATGACAACACTTGACTACAATCATGAAACACATCCCCTTTTGGTTATGTTCCCATTGATTAATAAACCAATTTAATTAAGGGAAAAAAAATAAAATGATTGGCTGAGAAAATCTTTGCACGCATTGCATAAGGGAGAATTAAGAAAGGCTGCAAAAAAATATATATATATATAGCGGTCAATTAATAGAGACGCGTATCACTTGGTTAATTGGTAATCCATAGAGTGGCTGATTATGGGCCATGACTGTTTATTGATATCTACTTGGTGTATATAGATAATGTGTAATAAAATTCAGGTTTAACATTTGTTTCAAAATAATTTTTACTTCAAGAAATAAACAAAATTTCCATAAAATCATAAACCTATCATCAAATCATCTAAAATGGTTTCCATTCGTCTAATTGGATTTTATTAATGTTATACAGAGTAGTTTTCATTAATTATGGACCATTTTTCTTTTATAATTTATTAATAGTAAAAAAGAAACGTCACGTGACACAATCAAAGATATAGATATTATACATCCGAAACACGTGTGCCAATTTGTAAATTAAACGCGAATGACAATGATGATTATTTTTTTTTTTACGATAATCCATTTAAGAGTGGCCCACGCTTAGAGATCTACCGGAGTTATTTTAGTTATACAGTGATTATACCCATTATAATTATGCATTGCATTCATTTTAATTAATTAAATAGACGTTTTCAAATGAAAGTGATTCTCATTTCTAAATAAGATAAATAAGCTTCCTAAAATGAAAATGGTAATTTATCAAAGTTGAAATGTACTTTTTACTTTTAAGTTCTCTCATTTCTTGGATTATCCATTTTATTGATGACTATAAATAGTAAAGATAAAGAATAACTACAGATAGGGGGTAAAGTTATTTTTTTATACTTTGTCTTTCCGTTGAAATATTTATTACATATTGCTTACTCCTGATTTGTGGATATGAATAATTAGGAGGAGGATATATTTTTCTGTTTTGACAAGTTATTTCCGATTCTATAATTTGTGCATGAGAAGTATGTACAATTAAACAATGACACACCGATCAAAACGTGTCATCGGATCTACCTTAATGAATAGTAATAATAATCACTATATTAAAGCATCTTATTTAGATCATATTAAATGACTTTTCTACTTAAGCATAAGGGCTAAATCTAATAGATGGAAATAAGGTTACATTTTCAAGGTTTATATTATTCTTACAATGTGTGGCATTTTTTATTGGATGAAATATAAAAGTGCCACATGGATGGATGGGAGGATGAGGTAAGAGTGATAGTGGAGACAAGGCCACAAATAAAATGATCTAGTCATCATCTCAATTTAGTAAGCAAACTAGGCGATTCTAGTATTATTTAAAATAATTGATTTTGTTTCAGAATAATGGATTTTACATAACGTAAGCAACTGCCACACTAGAATTGGTGCGGTTTCTTTTTTTTAACATTTTGTAAGAGCGCAAAATATTGTACAGCACACGACTGGCTTATTTATGGCAACTTTCAACCAATCAGAGAAGAGAGATTTGTCATCATTGCGTAAATCACAGCAACTTCTCCATCACACAAAAACGTTGCAAAAAAATAGAATTTATCAGCCATTCCATTTTAGACAATTGGCAACAACACACAGTACAAATGATGTACACAGCAACATTCAGAAGATGAATAAACAGGGGAGACGTGGAATGAAGAGCTCTATGTTTCTACTGTGTGAAAGAAAAACAAATTACAACCAAAGTATAATCAAGTGTTCTATGTAACAAATTATAGAGTTAAAAAGTGTATTCAGTAGTATTGCTTAATTTTCATTATCTTTACCCTCTCCCCCCTCTTCTTCTTCTTCTCTCCATATTTGTCAGACGCAGAATGAAAAATTCAACCAAATTGAAATCAATCAATAAACTCCCATACGCAAAAACAACAAAAATCAGTACGTAAACAGAAAACAGCAAAAATTTTTTTTTTTCTTTTATTTTCACATTTGCCTTACAATTTGTAACTCTTAGAAAAAAAAGAGAGAAAAACCCGACCCAAGTGAATTTCACATAGTCAGTATAAATATTTAATATATTCTCCTCAAACATATTTCTTCATATTCTTCCGTTTTTTTTGTTTTTTTGTATTTTCTTACAACTTGGTTTTTTTTTTAGTTTCTTATAATTTGATTTTAATTTAATTTAATATAATTTATTCATCTGTATTGTCATCATTTACTTAATTCATTGTCATTATTACGTACTTTAGATCACATTCATCCATACATATATACTCATCCATCCTTGCATTTAACATTACCACATATACACAAACAAACAAACAAACAAATAAACAAATATAATGTCAGTAGTAGCAATCAAAAACGGAATCACAAGTCTCATAAGTTCCAAGAATAAAAAAGATGAAGAATTAGAAAGAGTCGAGAGATTAATAGATAACAACCAGATTCCTTATGGATCAACAGACGAATCAGACGAAAGAGCTCAACAAATTGCTAGAGAAGAAGCAATCATACAAGCTGCAGCTTCAATAACATCATCTTCTGGTGGTGAAGGTAAAGAAGAAGAAAATGTCGATGGTATAACTGCATTCTTCAATAGTTTTGATCCAAGAGTGATGTCAGATATAATTATAGGATTATCTGATGGGTTAACTGTCCCATTTGCATTGACTGCTGGGTTGTCTTCTTTGGGTGATTCAAAATTGGTTATTACTGGTGGTATGGCAGAATTGGTTTCTGGTGCCATATCAATGGGATTGGGTGGTTATTTGGCTGCCAAATCTGAATCCGAATATTACAATTCTCAAGTTAAAAAGGAAAAATTGGAATTTTTCAAAAAACCAGAAATGATTAATCAAGATGCTGCTGAAATTATGTTTGAATTGGGTGCTAGTGAACAAACCATTGTATCGTTTTTAAAAGATTTGGATGCTAAACCAAGAAATTTAATTGATTTTGTCATTAGATTTGGTAAAGGTTTAGAAGAACCTGCTGATGGTAGAGAATTAACTTCAGCTTTAACTATTGGTGCCTCATATTTCCTTGGTGGGTTTGTACCATTATTACCATATTTTTTCACTAGTCATGTTGGTACTGGTTTAATCACAAGTGTTGTTGCCATGTTGGTGGTGCTTATGTTGTTTGGTTATTTCAAATGTAGTATTTCTATGGGTGAAGGTTGTCCTACTCATAAGAAATTTGCTGCTGGGTTTGAAATGGTGGTTGTTGGTTCAATAGCGGCCGGTGCAGCATGGGGATTGGTTTATTTGATAGAGTAAAAGAAGAAATCAACGATTTGTACAACACCATACAGACAAGTGAACATGAAAAGAATACCAGAAGAATAAGAAGAGGAGATTAAAGAGGAGAAAATTAAAAATAAAACAATAATCAAAGACTATACATTTAACAATCTTTAATACAAATGATTGCTTATGATGGTTATTTATTTTTTTTTTCTTCTTTTTTATTATATATTATTGTATTTCACAAGTATTATTAGGTTTTATTTT
Organism: Candida tropicalis MYA-3404; assembly: GCF_000006335.3. Taxonomy (NCBI): domain Eukaryota; kingdom Fungi; phylum Ascomycota; class Pichiomycetes; order Serinales; family Debaryomycetaceae; genus Candida; species Candida tropicalis. The sequence goes on along the minus strand of NW_003020055.1, from coordinate 434,179 downwards.
TTTTTACATTGTTTACTTAGAGGTAATGATAGTTTAATGGGATTATTTTTATTTATTATTAATTGCATGGAGATTTTTCATTATTTAAAACTTTATGAAATTTCTCCTTATCTTTTTTTCTTTGTAAAATGTCATTCTCGGCCGAGATTTTTTTTTGTCCACGGTTCCAAATTGACTTTTTCATTTTCGCATCCACTATGTATATCTTGCAAAGTAGCAAATATGGTTTGACTAGGTAAAACGCACCATGGAGTAATGATATTCATATGAATTGTCATGAAAATTTAAACATATAAACCTTTGAAATAATAGATTATATCTGTGATAAATTATATAAGATACTAGTGATATTTGTTACTTTGTAGATAATTGTAAGAATATTTGATCATAGGTAGTTGTTTGAATATTATATGAACCGGACATACCTTATCAATTACACACCAAATAGGACATTAATCCATTATATAATTAATGTGTCATATAATTCTAAAATTTAACACAATAGTTATGTTTTCTTAGAGAGTTTCAAGTCAACTCCGGATTGATATTGCTCAAAACCCTCAGAAATACGAACTAGTTATTCCAAATATTTGACTCATTAATCTATATAAAATAATTGATTAGCTTAAGCTATCAGTACTTGATTGTACTTTTAATATGCATCAAATTGCTTAGAAATATCAACTGATTTATAAAAAAAATTTAATACTGAACTGCATATAATCAGACTGTTACAGCAAAAGTTTTCTAAATGGTATGAAAAAATAAAAAATTGAAAAATCGCCATGGGACACTACCTTTTAGGAAGTATTTAAAGAACTGGAATGAGAGAAGAATAAAAAAAGAAAACCCATCAATACTTTAGCAATGACTCGCCGCCATAGAACTAGTTGTGACGCAACTTTGTTTTTTTGTTTTCCAGTTAATGGGATCACCTTTATATATAGGTGTAATAATCCTAGCTACTAACATTAATCAGAAATTCTAGCATTTTGAGTATTGTCAATTTTTTGTTTTTGAATATATATCTACTGGTTTATGATTTTAGAATTCATTGTAGATTTTAGTCTCAATATTGTAGTTGTGTAATTGTTGAAATTGAAATTTAATCACGAATGACAGTGTACCTCTATTCACCCGTATCTTTGATTGAATCACTGACTCTTATTAAAATTGTTTATGATTTACTTTGGTTTGTCTACTCAAAGAACTCCTTGATGGAGGATAAAAACAAGAAAAAAAAAACAGAAACACGCTAAAATAATCCTACAACCAATCAGTGATTATTCATGGTTCAGCTAAATGAGACAACTTACATTCTTTGATCTCCCAATTGAGATAATTGATTATATCATTGAATGTTTACCTTACTATATTGTACTTGAGTTACAAAACTTTTCAGTATCACGTCCATATGTTTTACAAATACTATACAAGAAGGTGGAAATAAATTCTTTTAGTCCTCCATTAATACAATCAACTATAAAATTCCCTGATAGAAATGACTTGGTAATTAAACATATTCCAACACGAATGACGTTTGATGAATTAGATCTTGCTATCAAAGATAATAAATTATCTTGGACTCGTGAAATTTCATTCGATAGTCCCAAGACATTGTTTCGTGCCAATGAATTATATCCTTCATTATTAGAGAAAGTTGAAATTAAGATTGATTTTGGAATATTTAATTGGGTTGAAGATCCAGAGAAACCCAATTTTTATAAATGGGGAACATATCCCGTGTTGAAAATTTCTTCCCTTGAATCAGTGAATTATCAAACATTTTATCTGACTCAGAAGACTTTGGAACAGATGAATTCCACTCCTGATCACGCAATAAACCAATCCATTCTTAAAGGCGTGATGGAACAAGGTGAATTTCTTCGTGATTTGGTTAATTTTAAACATTTGGTTGATTTTCATATCCTTAATATTTATGGATCATTAGTAGGAATGCTTCCTAAATCGATTAAGAACTTAAAGATTGACACGCTTACTACTATAGAACCTGGACATCCAGTCGTTAAATTTCCAAAGGGTTTGGTTTCTTTAGCTGTCTTAGTATTGGATCGCGATACTACACAAAGTTTTGACCCTATTGATTTATCAGATTTGGAGCACCTTAAGTCCTTAACATGTGATTTTAGTAGGAGCTATAAGCTTCCGAGAAACTTACTATCCATTAGAGGTTCAGGGACAGTAAGTATCCCACAAGTGATATCGCAATGTCCCTTGTTGAAATCTATTGATTCTATCAATTTAGATAAAGGCTATGATGATGAATTTTATGAATTGAACGACGAGTTAGAAAACTTGAAAATGAAATGTGATGATTTATATTGTCTATTAAAAATTGACTCAGATTCTTTATCAGTTCAAAGTCACGAGAATTCAAAAGTGATTAAATTTCCTAAAATGTTAAAGTCTTTGCAAGTTTCACAAAGATATCACATGAGAGATGAATTATCATATCAAGTTTTTTCAAGTTTGAAAGATCTTCAATTGGATTATTTAACAGATTTATCGTTGAGTTGTTCTTTAACCGGTGACCAAATCTCACCATTACCAAGAAATTTGAAAACTTTATACATCAATGAAATCGAACAATTTCATTACAATGAATTGAAAAGTTTGAGTCAATTGAAATCATTGCATATTTTAGATGATTCACACGATTATTTTGATTATGATTTACCAGATACTTTGTTTGAGTTTGAATATGAAAACATGAATTGTGAACTTTTCAAAATGAGAGCTAAAAATCTTCAATATTTTAAAATTTGCGAGGCTCCATTTCAAGTACTTAACAGAGAAAATTTTGTACTCCCTGATAGTATCATCAATTTAAGAATTGTGAATTCTGACATTGAAGAAATTGAAGCATCATTTAAGTTCCCACTGAAATTAAGAGAATTGGATTTATCAATTAATAGATTGACAAGTTTACCTCAATTGCCATCTAGTTTAAGGTGGTTGTCATGTGAAGATAATGGGTTGGGTGAGATGTATAAACCTATCAATTTTCCGTTGGATTTAGAAGTGTTGAATCTCAATAAGAATGATTTTATTCATCGATTTGACGTCTCCAGTTTGAATTTATCAAACTGTACCAAATTACGAAAACTTAGTATAAAAGGTGATAAATCCTACTTTGAAATCTTGCATAAACTTAAATTATCAAATTTTCCTAAATCATTAATTTCACTTGATTTAGAGGATTGTGGTGTATTAAAATTCATTGGTGATTTTACATATTTTCCCAATCTTGAAGAACTTAATATAGCAGGGAATCCTGGTATTGAAGATGTCTTTTTAGGCAAGGGAAATCCATCACATTATTCTTATTTCCCAGATAGTATTAAACGTGTATGGCTTACAAAGGATTATCTTGATCCTGAAATGTTGTCTGCAATTGTTAATGATGCAAAGAAAAAGCCTAATTTTGAATTTGTGTTATTATCTTTTGTGGATGACTATATTCGTCAACTTGGAGAAAGGAATGGTTCTTATAGAGAAGGATTTTATGATGAGGACATGGATGATAGCGAAGATGAAGATAACATGGAACTGAATGACAATGACAATGATATTGATATTGATAGTGATCCTGATGCTTATGCTCATTCTTATGATGAAGATGATAGTGATATGGATAATAACGAAGAAGATACGCATATTAGAACCACAACACCACTGTTCAAACTTATCACACGGCACAATAATGAATCCGTCTAGGTATGATATTGATCAATGCCATATATAGTATTAGCAAAATACAACAACAACTCACAAATATAAATCATCTTGAATAAACTTGCAATTTATCGTCGATACATGTTATAATTGAACTCACTTTTTGTTTAGTACTATCAATTTGCTCCATAATACCGATTCAAAAGAGTTCAATAATGGTGTAAAATTTAGATTTAATAACTACTTCATAAGTATATCTTACAAAAACTATCTACTTTAACAACTTTTTTTAATGAACGGAATTGTAGATTCAGTATTTGCAATTTATTCACCTAGTCGTGTACCCGGGGACACATATTTGTTTCGGTTTCAACAAAGGAGAGAAAGATAAAAAATGAACGAAACGAATGAGAATAAAAATGAACATCTTTGTTCTTAATTGGATAATGGGTTGTGGAAGCTATTGAGGAAATCAGCTAAGGTGTTGTCGTTTCCCGGTATATGAGTGAAGTGGATATCGTATTAATTTGTACCTTAATTAACTAATAACTACTAACATTATTGAAATGTATTCTAGCATTGATTTTTTTTTATATTTATTTTTGTATAGAAAATAACTGTTGAATGTATTTATTGTTTTGTATTATTATTATTATTTATACCGACATTTCGATTCATTATCATGTAGAGTAACCATATTTACAGTAGTTTCCCTTTCATCATTTACTGTGGGGTTAAAGAAGGGGGATTTGATTGAATTTACTGAACGTTTAGAGAGGCAATGTGGATAGCGGAATGAAATTTTAATTCGTCAAATTGACCAACCAACAAACCAATTAAAGCAACACACAATTTCTCTTGAAGCTATTCACAAGGAATACTAGATATCAAATTTACACAACAATAGACAATGACTAAACTCACATTACTTGATCTACCTGATGAAGTGATTAACAAAATATTTCAATATCTTTCACATCGTTCAATAATTGAACTTCAAATTATCCCTGAATTAGAACCATACGTGTTAAAATTATTATATCAAAATGTTCAAGTTATAGGGATTGAACATCATAATCAATATGATTTAATAATTGATTTTCCATTTGGTCATGAATTTAAAATATATCACCCTCCACAAATTATACCTTATAATCGATTAATTTCCATGATTAAGAATAATACTGCAAAATATATTCAAAATATCACATTTTATGATCCTATTTTGTTTAATAAAATTTGTCAATCGTATCCAGATACTTTAAAAAATGTTAATATTACTATTGATTTGAGTAACATGAAATTCAACGAGAAAGTAGAAATTTTACCAATATTGTTTTTGATGTTTGAAAAATGTCATTATAAACTAGTGGGAATAGACATATCTGATACTGAAAACAAGATTCAATTACAAAAGCAATCATTTATTACTAGAGAAAGCTACGATGACATTATAAATTATGAAAATCCAAAGTATGAGGAATTTTATCAATTTGGAATTATAGATAGAATGAGAATACATTCCAAGTTTCCAACCAAGGGAGTAAATGAATTGGTTGAACATTTCGAATGTATCATGAAAGATGATTCAAATAGAGATCTATCAAATTTTCATTTTCCACAAGGATTAAAATCATTAAATATTGAGTTTGGTTATGATTGGGATTTTGAAGTACATGATCATATTGATTTATCAAAATTGAATCATCTTGAAACAGTCGACTGTGATAATAATTGCGCCTTGATATTACCAAAAAATTTGAAACAATTGAGAGTTACAGATGAAATATCTTTCTCTGAACTTTTAACTCAATGTTCTTCATTGGTATCATTAAAATGTAATGATGCAACATTGTACAAGAAGAACTATTCTAGTGACGATGAAGATTACGATGAAGATGACGATAATCATGACGACAATAACCACAATGATGGTAACGACAATGATGAGACTTTTAGTAGATTACCCGATGGATTAAAAGAATTAGAATTCGGAGAAGAAATCTTACACTCTTTATTGTGGAGGGATGATGAAGCAAATGGTTACATTTTAAAATTACCACAATCATTGGAAAGGTTGGTAATACACAGTGATTCATATCCTCGTGAATATACACGTGGTTGTTTATTCTCTGACTCGCCACGAAACGTATTGGACAATTTATTGGAATTAAAGTTACCCACCTATGAAACTTTTATGAATCTGGGACCGTTACCTAGAAATTTAAGAAAACTAACAATGAGTGGTGATATCTTGGATTTCGATTATATTAGGCAATTTAGTTATTTATCGGATCTTTGTATTTCATTCCTGACTTGTGGTTCTTTTGATTGTGAATTACCAGATAGTCTTTTGACTTTGACAATAAGTGGTGCCAAGTTAAGAAAAATCAATATTCGTGCTAAAAATCTTCAATATTTAGACGTTGAAGGAAATGGAATTACAGAATTAAATGATGATATATTTAGGATCCCTAATACTGTTAAAGAATTCAAGCTCAGTGGTCGCAATATCAAATGGATTACACCGTCTTTCATTTTCCCATCTGATTTACGACAATTGGCAATACAGGGAACCAGTCTCCGGACATTGCCAAAATTACCATTGACAATAAAGAGATTATTCTGTTCATACAATTTGCTTGGTAAATCACCCAAACCTTTTTATTTCCCACCCGATTTAGAAATATTGGATTTGCATGCTAATGAATTCACTGATGATTTTGATTTTTCAATTTTAAATTTATCAAGGTGTAAACAATTGAAGAAATTGGATTTATCTTATTCTGAAGGTCGCGATTGTCGAATTGATGATTGTAATTATACAATTAAATTATCAGATTTTCCTAAATCTTTAACTTCTTTAAGTATTAAAGGATGGCTGGCAAATGAAGTAGTGGGAGATTTTACTTATTTTCCAAATCTTGAAGAAATTGATTTACGTTATAATATTGCCATGACTGATATATTTCATATGAAACAAGGTCATATAAAATATGATTATTTGCCGGATACTATCAAAAGAATATGGATTTCAAAGTTATTTTTCGATAATAAACAATGTGATAGGTTTATTCAAATGGTTAAAAATAAACCTAATTTTGAATTCTTAGTGTCGGATGAGTTTATAGTTGTTGACGGTCATAAAGAAAGGGTACCAATTCCATATTATTGAAATCAATATTGATAAATACATCAGAGTAAACAATGTACAATATTACTACTCGGATCTCTTACTACCATCTTGATTGAAATCCTAGATCTACTCCTTACGAATAGTATTCATCCTTGTCGAGTTATTCTTTGGCACCTCGTGTACTTTTGTAAGAGGGATCTTTATTTTTGTCTATATCATACACGTGATAAACGCGTGTTTGATTTCTTTTTCAGTTGTATTTTACCAGTACATGTTCTTGAAATATAGACCTTATCAGTGGTAATATAGTAAATGTATAATAACAAAAATATGAACATGGTACTGAACTAGATAATTACAGTTTTATATAAAAAATACCACCTAACATGTGTAAAAACTGAGTGGCGGGGGAAGTTGAATTGACAACGGCTACAACCAAAGGTTCACAACCAAATATAAATTAAGCGTCCATTTACGAACATTCCATTATCAAATACTTATCTATAAATTATCTATAAAATGTGATAATTGTCCCAGCAACCAAAAAACAACAACAACAACAACAACTGAAAATACAATTTGGGTTATTTGATTAAACCAACCAAAATGGGACAAATGTCATTACTTGATCTCCCCCCTGAGATAATAGTTCATATAATTAAATGTTTACCAAGAGAAGCACTTCGTCAATTAAAAGATGTTCCTGAGTTACGATTATATATTTTGCCAATATTGTATAAGAATGTTAAACTTATCTCACCAAGAATACGTGATGATGATATTGACAGCTCAATGAGATATGTCTACAGCTTGCCATTTTCACTACCAGAGATAGAAGGAATTGGTATTGAAGAATTGTTCACCATTATTAAGAATAATGATGTTGAAACCCTTGGAACGGCAACAATTACAGATCCTTATTATTTGTTTATGTTACATAAGGAATATCCTGAAGCTTTGAAAAGTACTAAAATCATTGTGGATTTTAATAGATTTGAATGGGTTAGAGAAATGGATACGACATTATTATATTTTGAAAGTTTAGATGCATTACCTTATGAAATTATTGGTCTTCATTCTGTGAATAAAAAACATACTAGGCCGGTGTCACATATTGTCGTGGAAGTTCCGGCAAGTGATTCGGAGGACGATCTGGAGGACGATTTGGAGGACGATTTGGAGGAAATTTTTACAGAACTTAGATTAGAAGAAGTACCAGATGAAGACGTGGAGGAAAATTTAGAAGATGATGGGAGTGATCTACAGCTTGACATAGCTGACAATCCAGACGAAGGTCAAGAGGTAGACGATATGGATGTTGCTTCAGATAACGAGTCGGTTCTAGGCGGTGATAACGAATCTGACATAGACACACTTGGTGAACCAGAAGACGACGTTGAGGCACAAATTTTGAGTGAAGCCAATTTTGTTAAGCCATTTATGTCTTTCTCACAATTAACAAGTCTACTGATTAAGCATTTGTATGGATCGCTGTTGCAATTTATACCTAGCACGATTATAGATTTAAGCATAGATGAATTTCATGTTATTTCTGTTCATGGTACAGCTTTATTTCCAGAAGGATTAAGGTCGTTGGAAATTAATCAATTGTCCAAAGTTTTTCCTGACGACGATGATCCTGTTGATATTTCATATTTGGAAAATCTCGAGACTTTTCAATGCTGTTCCACTAGTGAGTACTCACTTCCCAAAAATTTGCAATCCATTGATGCCGAGGATTCTTTGAACTTACTTCAACTAGTTTCAGAATGTCCATCATTAAAATCAATAAAATGTTTATACTGTAAATTGGAAGGTGTCTTGAATGAAGGATTAAGTATATCAAATGAATTAGAAGTTATGGAAATCGATGAACGATTTCTTCAAAATTTTCCAAAATATCAATTGAAACCATTTAGAACACGTCATGTTGGAAATCCAGATGATGAAATGAATGAGACTGTTGTGTTTAAATTTCCTGAAAGGCTAAAGAATTTAAAACTACAATATGCATCAGATGATCGTGCATATGAAAAGGTTCAATTGTTTTCAAATCGTCCAGAAACCGCATTAAGTCATTTGACATATTTATGTTTGACTGTAGAACAAAATGGTCAATGTATTGGACAGTTACCTCCATCATTAAGAGAGTTGTTTATTCATAATAGTGAAAATGTTAATTTTAATATTTTGAAGATTTTAAATAATTTGACAAAACTTATAATTAAGTATGTTTATTTAACCGAATTTGATTATGATTTACCTGATAATTTAAGAGAATTTCATTTTAGAAATAATCGTTGTGAAGTGTTCAAGATTCGAGCAAAGAATCTTGATTATTTGGAAGTGCAAAGTATTCATATAGATAAATTAAATGATTCTAATTTCCAAGTTCCTGAAAGTGTTACTACATTGAGTATTGTATGCAGCAATATTCAAGAGATTGATTCATCATTTAAATTCCCACCAAACTTAAGACAATTATCGCTAGAAGATAATAAGTTGTCTACTTTACCACAACTTCCGTCAAGTTTATTGAGATTATCATTGCAGTATAATAAATTTAGTGAGTTAAAGACACCAATTGATCTCCCACCAAACCTAGAGGAACTTGATTTAAGTTGTAATCATTTACCCGATGGTTTTATTTTTTCGAATTTGAATCTAAACAAATTAACGAACTTGAAAAGACTAATGTTGCAAGAAGTCGATGGACTATTTGAAGGGAATATTCCAATGCTTGATTTGTCAGATTTACCTAAATCTTTAGTTGAACTTAATCTTAATCGATGTAGAATCCAAAGAATTATTGGTAAGTTTAGTGATTTCCCCCATCTTGAAAAACTCGATTTAAGAAGTAACAACAATAATGATAATAGTATTACGGAATTGTTAGATATAAAAGAAGATTCGTTGGAGTATCCATATTTCCCTGATAGTCTTAAACATTTATGGATAAACCGATTACTGGATAATGAAAACGAATGTGAAATTATAGACAATATTCTAAAAGTGGTTTTAAAGAAGCCAAATATCATCACAGCAATAGTTACAGATAAGTATATAGATGAAGAAGGAGTAGCCCATGATAGCATGAGAGTATTTACTGCTAATGATTTTGATAGATGTTTGGAAGAAAATCAATGGTGCCAATTTCCTATAAATTTTAATTAAACGCAAATTATTTTACCCAAATGCAATTGACAAATATCATCGTCTTTTAACTGTTAAAGAGTCATGCTACTAGAAACTCCACTTGTTTACTCCTCTAGAATATGTCATTCTTGCTTGCATAGGTAACACAATGTACAACAGTAGTTGTCCATCTTTAACTAACCCCGTTTTATATAATTATACAATAAGATTAAATTGTCACGAGTAGGAAATTGGTGATTTCAATAATATATCAAATCGCTCACTTCATACAGTAAACAAATAAATTCCTAAATTACGTTCTCTTCATCATTTTAGTTTTTGTTATTTGACATAGAACGTGCTGATAATACACGTGACATACGCGTCTATGGAGAAATAAATATCAACACACAATTTAATTTTATTTTTCAGCAACCAATAAACAACAGTTAATGTATTGACCAAACCAAGTGTTCTAAACAAGATGAGACAAATTTCATTACTTGATCTTCCCGATGAAGTAATTATTTATATAATTGAATGTTTGCCAGAAGAAGTAATTAATAGATTAAAAGATGTCCCTGAATTACGATTGAATATTTTACGAGTTTTATACAAAGAAGTTACAATTATTCCTCCAAATATTTATGGAGATGGTATATACATGATGTTTCACTCTGAAAGTAATATGTCAATTCGAACACCTGGATCCGAACAAATTGATATTAAAGAATTTATAACTAGTATTAATGATAATACTGTTGAAATTATTAAAAAGGCAACATTTACTGATCCGTCTCATTTATTTATGGTGTATGAGAAATATCCTGAAGTGTTGAAAAATATTAAAATCATTGTGGATTTTGATAGTTTTAGATGGGATAGAGAAATGGATAAGAATTTAATAGATTTTAAAAGGTTAGCTGAATTACCTTATGAAATTATTGGTCTTCATTCTGTGAATGAAGCATATAGTAAGCTGGAGTTATATGATTCAGAGGATGATGATTCAGAAAATGATTTAGAAAATGATTCAGAAAATAATTCGGAGGATTTTGATATAGAGCTTGTATCAGATGAAGAGATTCAAATTATTTCAGGAAGAGAGATGGAGGAATACCCCGATAGTGATTTAGACATTGATATGCACGAATATCAAGAAGAGGATAATGATATTGAAGATTCAGCTGATGCGTCGGATTTCAACGCAGACTCGGATATTGAACTTGAGACAAATTCATTGGATGAACTAGAAGATGAACTGAATGGATCAAATGATGGACCAATCACAGATTGGGTTGAAAATGAAATAATATTCAACAATGTGTCGACAATTTTAGCACAAGTTAATTTTGTTATGCAATTTTCAGGTTTCTCACATTTGACAAGTCTACTGATTAAACATTTATATGGACCTGTTTTAAAAGTTATACCTAAAGGAGTAGTCGATTTAAAAATTGATGAATTTTGTTTTATAGGTGCCCGTGATGGAACTTCATTTCCAGAAGGATTAAAATCTTTAGCTATTTTAAAACTAACTAGAGTTCAAGGTTTTAGTGCTGATCCTGTTGATATTTCATATTTGGAAAACCTCGAGACTTTTAAATGTGAATATAGTAGAGAATTTGTTCTTCCCAAAAACCTACAATCACTTGAAGCCAGTGATTCGATAAACTTGCGACAGATAATTTCAGAATGCCCATCAATAAAGTCAATTAAATGTTTTGACCTTTACGACAAAGATTGTGTGAACGAAGAAGTTAGCTTGCCAAATGATTTAGAAGTTTTAGAAATCATGGGTGACTACATTAAATACATGACAAAATATCAGTTGGAACCATTTAAAACAAGTCATGTTATAAATGTAGAAGATGAAAAGGATGCGGCGGTTGTGGTTAAGTTTCCTGAAATGCTAAAGAAATTAAAACTTCAATATGAGCCAGATGATCATGCATATGAAAATGTTCAAGTATTTTTGAATCGTCCAGAAACTACATTAAATCATTTAACATCTTTATGTTTGAGTGATTATGAAAATGGTCTATATATTGGACCATTACCTCAATCATTACAATATTTGTTTATTGACAATAGTACAGGTGTTGATTATGACGATTTGAAGACATTGAATAATTTGACATACCTTGATATTATGAATGTTGATTTAACTGAATTTGATTATGATTTACCTGATAATTTGAGAGAATTTCGTTTTAGAAATAATCATTGTGAAGTATTCAAGATCCGAGCAAAGAATCTTGATTATTTGGAAGTGGAAGGAGTTCTTATGGATAAATTAAATGGTTCTAATTTCCAAGTTCCTGAAAGTGTTACTACATTGAGTATTGAATACAGTGAAATCCAGGAGATTGATTCATCATTTAAATTCCCACCAAACTTAAGACAATTGTCATTAGCAGGTAATAAATTGTCCGTTTTACCACAGCTTCCGTCAAGTTTATTGAGATTATCATTGAGGTATAATAGATTTAGTGAGTTAAAAACACCAATTGATCTCCCACCAAATATTGAAGGACTTGATTTAAGTTGTAATGATCTACCAGATGATTTTAATTTTGCACATTTGAATTTGACCAAATATACTAAATTGAAAACATTATTACTACGCGAATATGAGAGAGAAGAAGAAGGGAATATACCAATTTTTGATTTGTCAGATTTACCTAAATCTTTAGTTGAACTCAATCTTAGTGAATGTAAAATCCAAAGAATTGTTGGTAAGTTTAGTGATTTCCCCCATCTTGAAAAACTCGATTTAAGAAGTAACAACAATAATGATAATAGTATTACGGAATTGTTAGATATAAAAGAAGATCCGTTGGAGTATCCATATTTCCCTGATAGCCTTAAACATTTATGGATAACTCGATCATTGAATAATGATAAAGAATGTGAAATTATTGACAAAATTCTAAAAGTGGTTTTAAAGAAGCCAAATATCATTTCAGTAAAAGTTACAGATGAATATACTGGTGAAGATGGAGTAATCACTGAAGCATTAAAATTATATTCCCCAGATGATTTTTAAATATACAGTATAAATACGTAGACAAATGAAACCTGTTGTAGTCGTGTCAAGATGAACAAAAAGAAAGAGCCCTATCTCTGTGAGAAATTGTTATAAAGAGCTCATCATTGAATTGAAAAAAAAAAAAAAATCAAGTTAATGTTTCAATTCCAGTGTTTTTTTTAAATGGGTATTTCTTATAGTGTTGTTTTTGCAGACTCAATGTAAGGTTGTATTTTTAGTTGGAGATTCAATTTTTCCTACGTTTGTTACTACAGTGGGGGGACATACAGTCGCTTGCAAAAAGTCTGGAGATTTTTTTTTCCTTTTGAAAAGTAGTGTACTGGATAATACACGAGAAATTCAAATAAATAAATATGTTCGTGTAGAACACAATTCCGATAGGAACCGAGAAAAATTTCACTACATCCGAATACTTTAGTAGATTGTTCACAGAAAAATACATAATTGTAAGTACCATCCATAGAGTCTCTATTGAAGTCTATATAATAGATATATATTCAATAGCTTGTATATTAAAAACAGTTAATTCTTTGTAAAACGGTACGTGAAAAACAGGAGAGAAAATTTTTTTTGTCCTCCGTTTTTGTGGCGTTTTTCAAAAGGAAAAAAAAATTTCCAGACTTTTTGCAAGCGACTGTAGATTTGAAAGCGGAATTGAAAAAATAAACAAACAAAAATTCCGCTCTCAGCCAAAATTCTAAGAAATCAGAAGAAAAGAAAACAATAATCCCTCAAAATGTAAACAAACAAAATTTGATATAAACAACGGCTTCGGAGGATAAATATAGAGTAGTTTTAATAGTCTCGTTCCGAGTTTAATAGTTTGTTAATTATTTCAAACAACATTAAATAATACTCTATAAAGCGCATTGGTGTCCAACACCTACTACTTAGACATCTAATATTGTCTGACCATAAGTTCTCTTTAGAAATTTTTGGTGCTGTAATCAACAGCTTCAAAAAGGCATGGTTCATTGCTTGTTTCTCATACAAATTCATTTTTTTTCTATTGGAATTTTTTGATTGTTTGATCACGGAGTATATTTGTAAAAGACACTACTTCCTTTTAATTTTTACTAATAGATTTTCGCGCTCACTACGATGGACAGATAATTTTGTCAATTTGACGAATTTTTCTTTGTTTATTTTTTCAATTCCGCTTTCAAATCTATGTCCCCCCACTGTACTAACTTTTTCATTATAAGTTTCTAGCATTGATTTTTATACATTATTCATCAATTGAAATACACATTTATATTTAATTTTTATATATCCATCTTTTCCTTGTTCATTACTCATTTAAATTATGTAAAATGTAGATAGTATCTTAACCCCAGTACAATCATTTATACCAGGTATATCTTTTAACAATGTCAATACTTACACTCTATCATGATAGTATTCATCATTCATAGTTGTAGACAAAGATAATAATTCAATGACAAATTAGAACAAATGAAAGATAAGTAGTGTACATGGTTACAAATTATCGATGTGATGGCACTCCATCGGCACGAGCATCCCCTAATGATGATATTTCACTTTTTCAACATTTTAATTTTAATATTCTTTCTTTCTTTCTTTCTTTATCTATTTTGGTTCTTTATTTCGTTTTGGTAATTCCCCTGCTTCGTAAATTTTGTTTTTGATGTATTTTGATGGGACTAATATAATGTTTGTATTTTCTTTGGCGTTGAATATGTCAAAACTACTAACGTTCTTTCCTCAATCATTATCATCTTGTTTTCAACAAGCTGTTAGATTCTAGCATTCTGTATATATATATATCTTTTTATTTATTTAGTTTTAATCATCTATTCCATTATTGTAAGATACTCATCTTTCTCCCCATCCCCCTCCTCCTCCCTCCTCTCAAATTCAAATTCAATATGATGTTTAAATCTATAGTTAAATTGTGGAATTAATAGATTCTATAATCAATCACGTGACTCGATTTTAGTAAGAGCAAACAAAAGAACAGGGGAGAAGAAAAAGTCGTGTATCTAAGCTCAACAAATTGCCCACAAGCGAGAACAGAACCAACAAACAAACCAACAAACAACGAACAACAAAAATTGATGTTTTTCGAAAAGTCGATATCTTTGATTGCCTTGATGTTGATATGTGGGCAATTCTGAGTTTTAATCAATGATTTTTTATATTTTTATTTGGAAGTATTAGGTTGTCGTAAGGGATTTTTGGTATATGATTGTGCATTAAACAAATATTGGATATTTCTAATCTGAATTTCTTTGTATAAATATCAGATAGTAGAATATTCCTTATTTGATACTAACTTGATTATTTCATTCTAGCAAAAACATTCAAATATTTATTCATTAATATATATATATATATATATATATATATATATGTGGTATACATTGTATTTTATATGAAATTTTGTCATTTGATAATGTGTAGATGATTCAGTTTGTTTCTTACTAACTGATTCATTCATTCTTTGACTTTTTGTTAATTAAACCTATCAAAGGTTACAAATATATTATTGATTCAAAATGATTAATAGTTAATATCTCTCATTAATACCATTTTATAAAGATCAGATATCCAGTATCTTTATCTCTTATTATTCATCTTCTCATTGGTATTATTTTCTTTTTCGATCTAAACATTTATTTATATGTTGAGCAAATCGAACCCCTGCTATATTTCTACCACAATTATTACATTGAAAATATTTTGAAGTTTCAATTTGTTTTAATTTAATTTTATCTTGATTTAAAAATTCTTTAGATACTTCAGGTATTGGATTAGTTAAATTATTTAATGTTGTTTGTTTAATTATATCATTTATTAAATCTTCCAATATTGATTCTGCCTAATAATAATCACAAAAATTCCATTGTTAGTTAATTATGTTGTTGAAGAATATAATCAATGGTGATGAACATACTAGGGCTCTATATGTTATTGGAGTATCTGTCATTATCGAGTAGTTGATCTTTTGGAGGGAAGAAGATATCTTGGTAGAGATTTTAAAAATATTTCAGTTTTGGAATCAAATACTCATTGAGAATTTTTGTTTGGTTCATTTTCACACGACTAAAAAAATAATTTTTTGCAAATATCAAGTCATCTTCATTACATTACATCACTAGTTTATCAAAGTATCACTAAAAAGATGGATGGATCAGAAGAAGATGATAGAATACAAACAGAGAAAACTTATGATATAGAAGATGAAATTCAAGATTGGAAATTTTTAAATAAATCAAATATACCAAAAAGAGGTGAAAAAGAATTTGAACCTGATGGTACAACTATTCAATCTTCAGCTCTTGAAGAATCTCAACTGACTATGTTTAATGCCCTTAATAATATTCGTGGACATCATTTAAAACATAAATTACTCGGTGTTTGGATTGAGGAAGGAGAAGAAGAAGGATATTGTTTTATATCTCATGTTAGAGGAAATTATTTTAAAGATTTAGGAAAAGGAATGAAATTTGGAAATGATTTACATGGAATGAAATTAAATAATTTAGAAACTATTTATTTAGCTGAAAGAGGTTCATTAATTGTATATTTGAATAATGAAGAATATTTAAATTGGTTAAATAAAGATGAACATAAGGGAGAAGAATTTGATATTGAAAAGAAATTAATTGCTCTTGATTTGGAATATCTATATTGTTTATTAAATATCCCATTAGCTAAATATCAAGTTTATGCATATTTGAAAAGATTAGGCTATGTATTACAAGAATTTACTCCTAAAGAAATTTCAATACCCAATCATACTCCAACATCAGATAGTGCAAGGAATCAGTTCACATTATGGCCAAGGGAATGGGGAATATTATCCTATCCTATATTTCATTCATTACATTTTAAAACAAAACATTATTTCAATTATACTGATATATTTAAATCAATTAAATTGAATACTAAACCAATAGATTATACCCCACCTACAAATCCAATGAATATAACATTTAATGTTTGGAAACCAATGCCTAATTTTTCAAAGAAAAATCCACCATTACCTGATTTTCAATTATGTGTTGCTGATACTTCTAAAAATACTAAATTTTTATCATTATCACAAATACAATCATTACATCTACAATTACAATCAATTAATGATGATGAAATGCCAAAAGTTATTCCAAAATTGAATACTACCAAAAAGGAGAATAAAAAAATGGAATCAAAGAAAGAAATTAGAGCTAAATTATATGCTCAACGTCAATTAAAATTAGATAAATCAATACAATTAAGAAATGAATATTTTAAAAAAAGAGATGAATTATTTAAAAATGGTGAAAATTCAATAATCTTAGCAATCGTAAATAATGGAATTATAAATTTTTTAACAATTTCACAAGGTCAATTCAATACTATAAAATCAAATTCAAGATTAAATGAAATTTATCCAAATAAAATACATTCAATTATATACAATTTTTAAAATACATACACACATAACATCAATTGAATTAACATCCGGTTAATTTATGTTTTGGGAAAGTATAACCACCTTGTTCAAAAGTAGTCAAATTCATATTATGATAGATATTTAAATGATTTTGAATATAATCATAAGTTGGATAATCATCAGGATCACAACCAACATTAATTGCATCAGGAGGTTGATAAACTCTAACATAATCAATCCTCATTGTTGAAGGAAACATTAAACTTGGCCAATCAATATAAGCCCAACTATTTGAAATACCTAAATTCATAATTAAAGAAATCGGTTCTTTTGGAAGTTGTCTCCAACCAATATTACCATTTGGATGTAATGCCTTTGCATGCATTGTAAAAGTAGGATCATCGCCAACAAACCAACGTAAATATCCATTTTCATCATCATTTAAATATTCATATCCATATTTTTGAAAATTATTTGCATTATCTCCAAATTGATACCATGTTGTATTTAACATTGTAACTCCTGAAACTGCTTGTTGGAATGGTCCACCAGTATATGTATTCATCAAAGTAACTGAACTATTATGAATTTCCATATAATCATAATCTGGATAATACCAAATATCATATGGTGCAATTTGTAATGATTGTGATACTCTACCAATAATTCCATGAATTTCCCCTTCTAATGCATCAATCTCAGGAGCACCTCTACCAACACCAGGATTTGGATGATCTTCACCAGGACATGTACATTTATTTAATCTTTGACCTGGTAAGTATGAAATACCATCGGGAGAACTTTGATTTGGGGTAATACCAGCATCACAAGAATCATAAGTATAAGGCCAAACCCCTTCAGTTGATGCTAAATATCCTGGTCTTCCTAAATTACCCATTGACCATAAACCAGGCCATAATCCTGTGATATTACCATAACCAGGTAATCTTGCCAGAAATTCTAATTTACCTTGAGTGAAACACATTTGATTCCATGATTGAACCATTCCAGAACGATATAATAAATTATGATTTCTAAAAGCGTCTAATCTTAAATTCAAAGTACCATTTTCAGTAGTTACAGCATCTGGATCATACCATTCTAAATCTTGAGTAGCAGCATAATGAAAATCAGGAGCTGTAAAAAATTGATCATCACCTTCATAAAAAGTTCTACCAATTGCATTAAATTCATCAGAAAATACCAATACCCATTCATCACCATCTTTTGAAATCCAAGTCAATGCATCTTCAGGAGTATCTGGATCAACTAAATTTTGTCTAATTGCACTCAACATTGGATAAGTATAATCAGTTAATATTTCATATTTCATAGTTGTAATTTTTGAACCATATTGAGCAAATGTGAAAACTGGTAATACAATAAATATAGCCAATGCACCAATTAATAATATTATAAATCCAATTAAACCACCCATTGATCTTTTATCCATATTTTTCAAATCATAAATGAATCGATTTTTATCATATTCTGCATCTTGGATAGGATCAGGATTATGTAAATAATCATCAGGTTCTTTTTCATCTATACTTAAAGGAAATGAACTTGCAGGATATCCACCAAAAGGACTAAAATCTTGTGAATTATCATAAATTCCCATTAATTCATTACTTGAATTTTGAGTGAACAGTGATGAAGAATAATTTGAATTATTATCTATTGAACTATTAATATCTTTTGTAATATTGCTATTTTGAAAAGAAATACTTTGTTGTGAAGTTGACGATGATGGTTGAACATGTTTTGGATATCTATCTAATCCAGAAGGTTGAGTCATTATTGAATTATTATTATTAAGGTTGTTGTTACTTTCATTTGATATTGGAACTGGAATTGGAGAAGATTGTCTATAAGTTGAATTTAATAAAGGTTGAAATTGTGATCTTTGAGTAGTATTTGGAGAATCTGAATATATTGAATTTGTTTCACTATAGTTTATTATAGGTTGTTGTTGGTTATTAGGAAATCTATCATTTGTTGGAGTTGAAACATTAAATTGTATTGAATCTGAACTATTTGTATTCGATTGATCAGAAAATGGATTTTGTATTTGATTGTTGTTGTTGTTGTTTACAGTTGAAGATTGACTGTTTAAATCCGTTGTTGAATTATTATTTGAAAATTGAAAATTTTCTTCATGACCTTCAGAATCAACAAATCTTATTTTGGGAGCATTGTAAGTTAGATCTCTTGCCATGGTTAAATGGGTTTAATAATGGTAGATTGGTGATATAAAGAATGAATAAATAAATGAATAAACACGAGTTAAGTAGAAAAGTAGAAAAAGAAGAACAACACGAATATAAGAAAAAGAAAACGAAAAAAGAAAGGGAAGAAAAATGGTTAATAATATATATAAAAATAAATATAAAGTTACATAATCTTACCACAAGTTACAGTTACAGTTTCTTTTCAACAAATAACCTTCTTGTTGTTCTTGTCCTTGTTGTTGATTATGATGATGAAATTTTTTTTTTTTTTTTTATTTTTATTTCGCAACTTTTATTTTTTTTTCTTGTTTACATTTTTTTTCTTGGGTTCAAACTAAAAATAATAAACAAAGCAAAGTAAGACGATTGGTCAAGGATTTCTCTTGGTATTGAATTAGCTGCTCAACAGGTTTCATAACTAACTGCTCTCATGGTAATGGTGATGATAATGGTGGTAGAAAAGAGAGTAGGCAGAGTAGAATACAGTTGTTGTTGTTCTTGTTGATGGTGGTAATGATAGTTGTGCTGCAGAAGTCACGTGAAATATTTTAGTGCGGAGAAAAAAAACCTCATAACTACGAACCAATGTGTAACATCTACAAAAATTGTATAGATTTTTACTCAGGAAATGAAGCAAATTACAAATCAAATACTAAGAATATTTATCTACAACATCGATTAATGGATATCTAG
Organism: Candida tropicalis MYA-3404; assembly: GCF_000006335.3. Lineage (NCBI taxonomy): Eukaryota > Fungi > Ascomycota > Pichiomycetes > Serinales > Debaryomycetaceae > Candida > Candida tropicalis. The sequence continues at coordinate 413,834 of NW_003020055.1, read as the reverse complement.
ACAAATGCTACCAAATATTATAGATACACTTAGTCTACAGTTCCATCTAAGCGATCTTTCACTAATCAAGCTTAATTATCATTTTGCATCCAATATACAGATGTTAAAAATATTCCTCGACAGCATTATGTAAGCAATAGTTATGTCAGACTCCACTTTTCAATGTTAAATAGCCATGTGAGTATATATGAGAGAGAGTGAGTGTTACTATTTTTAAACAGTATTATTAAGCACAACAAGTTAAGAACAATATAAACATAGCCTCATTTGTGTGTGTGTGTGTGTGTACATCGTTCAATACATATAAAAAGGCTCGTCCATACTGTGATTAGTAAAAGTTATTGAGGTTTATTTTTCTTGATTTGTTTAAAGAACTTGAAGAAGAAGAAGAATAACCGCTTATACGAGTAATATACATGCAAACACGTCTTGAATGAAAAGAAATCCCAGCTTGATACATTCTCCTACAAGAGAATGTGTCAGTAAGACCATCAGGGCTAGAGTTAATCTAAATGATACACAAAATATCCATTCCTACTCCTTTCTTACTACTAACCAACCAACTAACCCACATTGTGTTCCTGCAAAGTTGTTGATTTTGTTCAACTTACGTACATGTCGTAGTAATCTCTTCTCCTTCGTCCAGTGCCCGCCCGCCCCCTTTTTTTTTTGCGTGTGTAGTAAGAGATAAACAAATCAAATACAATTTGTTTCACGTGTTTGTGATACCAATACAAATACAAATACAAAACCCACTAAAGACACAAGGCGCCTTCTTCTGGATCTTTTTTTTTATAGAACCAATACAAGGCTCTACATTGCTTCAAATATTATTATTACGCCAATCATTTTCTAGTTAAGCTAATAAATGAATCTGAAAAATTGTTTTTCTTACATTAAGCACATGTAATAATTTAACTCTATTAAGTAATTGAGTTCATTTTTTTGTACTTATATAGTAGAACATCGCAACAAAATTACTACATAAGAGAGCTGTCGTTGATGTTGATAATGTTGGTGTTGTATAGTAAGATGAAATTGTATGAGATCTTTGAGCTCCCACCCCCCTGTTGTTTTAATAGGACAAATCACGAGTTTGATCTAAATTTTTTATAAGCCAAAACAAATTCTTTACACCGTCGGTTAAATTGGAAGTGTGTGGAAATAGAAATCTCATATCTAACAATAAGAAGAAGAAAAAGAAGAAGAAGAACAAGCCTTAATCAGTGCAGATACTATTGAATAAAATTAAAATAATAAAACAAACACTAAAAAGAGGCAAAGTAAAGTTTAAAACTTAATAAAATCAGAAAGATAGTACCATCGGTCCGTGACCATCGGGGGAGGGAGGAAAGAGGAGAGAGGAGAGAGGAAGGGTGGCCGTAAATGGTTGTAAGTGGTAGTACTGTCTGCCTACATTTACGGCGACCACGCCAACTTACTACCACCACCACCACTAACACACTGCATTAAAAAAAATGAAAATTTCTTTTTTTTTCTTTACGTGTGTGGAATAATGTCGTGCATGAAATGTCGCGTGCTGTTACTTGTTTTTGTTGATTTTTTTCTATTTTTGGAATGTCGTATCGATTTGTTTCTATGGTGGGTGTCTTTGTGCCACAACAAGAAATTCAATTTTTTTTGATTTTGTTACACTACCTTGCGTTGCTTGTGTTGTGTTCTTGTGTGTGTGTGTGTGTGTGTGGGCATAAGCCATAAACATACAATTTCATGTTTTCTACACTCATGGGAAATTTTTTTTTTTCTTTATTTTTTATTTCAAAACTCTTTCTTTTATTTTCTTCAACAACTACTCATTATTATCAACAACAACATCAACAACTACTAATAGTTTAAACACTACTATTTCCATTCGTTTATTACTGATTGATATTTCACTGCCCCCCTTGATTATAATTTAATTTCTTTTTCGTTTCAGGAACCAAAAGAAAAAAGAAAAAAAAATTTTTCCTTAACAAAAAATTCTTGATTTCTAGATTTCTTGATTTCTTGAGTTTTTCCTTGTTGAAAGAAAAAGTTTTTCCACTAATAGTTATAACGACGACAGCAATTCTTACTCATTCTGGTTGTATTATACCAAGAGATAGTTTCGTCAAGAATAATAATATCGTCTACCAAGAAGATCATTCGTCATCATTCTTTCTTTCTTTAACAATATCAAGAAAAAAACAAACAAACAAACAATTCCCTTTAGTCTATTTTTTGATAATCTAAACTATATTCAAGAAAAAGAATAAATAATAGCAACGTTTGATTTTCATATTACATCGCCCGTAAGTTGCAAAAGAAATAATTACCAAGAGATCTATCGTATTGCAAAAATAATAACATAACATAACAATAACAATAATAATAATAATATATTCATAATGGCATCTTCGTCAAGAGATTTAACTTCAAATAATCCTCAATATAATCGAGTGAATCAAATTGAAGATCAAGATGATGATTTAAATTCAGCTTTCAATCCAAGAAATCCATTTGCTGATGATATAAATGATCCAGATTCTTCTGGTTCTGTTTCTTCTTCATCTCAACAACAACAACAAGAACAACAAGAACAGCAACATCCACAAGATCCTTCATCTTCTTCATCTCCATCTCCTTCAACTCAACAACATTTCCAAGAATCTGAATATGGTAAACCATTCCAAGCTTATAGTGGATATTATTCAAATGGAGGAAGTTCACAATATTTAAATCAAGATTTATCAAATTCTGAAAATGATTCAAAATTATTATCAAGTGCTCATTTCACAACAACTAGTCGTGATGTTTCATCTTCTTCAACTTCTGAAAACAAATTAAATCCAAAATCAGCTACTGAATTTGATAGATATCCTTCATTAGCCGGTTCAAGAGTTGTTTCTACAACTTCTTTACTTTCTTATAATAATCTTCATTCCAATTCACAAACTCCTCGTCCAATAGGTAGTGGATCTCGAGATTCAACTCATAGTAGCGTTAATAACGAATCAACCCTTTCTGATAGATCAAATAGTCCTTATGCTACTGATTTTAGTCCTTTTGGTGGATATCCTGCCAGTTCATTCCCATTAAGCATTGATGAAAAAGAATCCGATGATTATTTACATAACCCTGATCCAGTAGTTGATGCAGAATATGATAAAAATAGATTTATGTATGATTTGAAAAATATGGATAAAAGATCATTGGGTGGTTTAATTGGTCTTATTGTTTTATTACTTGGTGCATTGGCTGTTTTCATTGTTCTTCCTGCTTTAACTTATTCTGGTGCTACTAGTCCTTATCGTCCTGAACATTATGAAATTTTAACTGATTATACTTATCCAATGTTGAGTGCAATTAGACAAAGTTTAGTTGATCCAGATACTCCTGAAGATGCCCTTTATAAAACTTCTAAGGATGGTGATAAATGGGTATTGGTATTTTCTGATGAATTTGATGTTGAAGGAAGAACTTTTTATGAAGGTGATGATCAATTTTTCACTGCTCCTGATATTCATTATGATGCTACTAAAGATTTAGAATGGTATGATCCAGATGCTTCTTCAACTGCAAATGGTACTTTGAATTTACGTATGGATGCTTTTAAAAATCATAATTTATTTTATAGATCAGGTATGGTTCAATCATGGAATCAAATGTGTTTCACTCAAGGACATTTAGAAATTCTGGCTAGATTACCAAATTATGGTAATGTTACTGGGTTATGGCCTGGTTTATGGTCAATGGGTAATTTGGGTAGACCAGGATATTTAGCTTCAACAGATGGTGTTTGGCCATATTCTTATGATTCATGTGATGCTGGTATTACACCAAATCAAAGTTCTCCAGATGGTATTTCATATTTACCAGGTCAAAGATTAAATAAATGTACATGTCCTGGTGAAGATCATCCAAATCCTGGTGTTGGTAGAGGTGCTCCTGAAATTGATGTTATTGAAGGTGAAGTTATGACTGATTCTACAGGAAGATTAGAAAATAATGGTGTTGCTTCTCAATCATTACAATTGGCACCAATGGATATTTGGTATTATCCAGATTATGATTATGTTGAAATTTATAATAGTTCAGTTACAACTATGAACACATATACTGGTGGACCATTCCAACAAGCATTATCAGCAACAACTACATTAAATGTTACATGGTATGAATTTGGAGATCATGCCCATAATTTCCAAACTTATGGATATGAATATTTGAATGATGATGAAACTGGTTATTTACGTTGGTTTGTAGGTCAAGATCCAACATTAACTGTCTATTCAAAAGCATTACATGCTAATGGTAATATTGGTGCAAGACCACTTTCAAAAGAACCAATGAGTTTAATTTTAAATTTGGGTATTTCCAATAATTGGGCTTATATTGATTGGAATAGTTTATTTTTCCCAGTTACCATGAGAGTTGATTATGTTAGAGTTTATCAACCTCAAGATGCAATTAATGTAGGTTGTGATCCTGATGATTATCCAACTTATGATTATATTGAAAGTCATAAAGATATTTATTATAATGTTAACTTGACTACTTTTGAAGAAAGGTGGTTATACTTTCCCAAAACATAAGTTAATTGGTTGTTAAAAGGATTTAAAAAGAGTTATTGTGTTTTTGTTTTAGTTAGTTTTTATTTGCTTCTACTATTTTCTTTCATCATCATTATTATTATTATTATTATTGTATATTAAGAAATATAATTTATAGACATTGTTTGGTTTTAAAATTTGTTTATTTAATTAATTGTAGAATCTGTAATTCTTCATTGGTTGAAGAATATACTCCCCCCAGATGGGGCTATGAGCCGATTCCGATGGGGTTTATTGTAGAAACCAACAGTGGCATCGATAAATTATCAATCAATGATTTCTCATTTCGCAGCCACATTTGAAATTGGGGACCCGTGGAAAGATTCCAAAAAAAAAAATTTGAATAGGCGCCACAGTTTTTTAATGTACGGTGATAATCATTAATAACCATTTACATAAACACACAATAGTTAAAGTTTATGATTCAAGAATTAGATTATGTGTCAAAAGAAAGTAAAATCATGTAATTTTAAAAAAAGATTAATACTAACCGTTAATTAATTTAAAATGTGAGAGCCACAATTGATCTTCCCAGTTTTCTTATAAATACTCCCTTCAATAGTCATCCATTTCAGAGAATTAGATGTTCTCTTGGTCATCAATAACACAATGGTTTCATTGAATATTAACTCGATTGGTATAATTGGTGGTGGTCCAGGGGGATTAGCTTCACTTTATGAATTTTTGAATACTTCAAAAGATGGTGAATCTACAATTGGTACTGATAAAAGACCAATTAATCCAGCATTTTCTAAAATAGTTGTATTTGAACAAAAAGATCAACCTGGCGGAGTTTGGACTAAATCTAATAATAAAAAAGAATATGATTTTGAAATCCCACCTCAAGATATTTTAAATACTGAAAATTATAACGATCCTTTTATAATTAGACCTAAAAATGAAATACCTGATGGGATTCAAGAATCAAGTAAAGAAAATCCAATCATTACTGAAAAGAATAAATTACAAGATGAATTGGAATGGAAAAGAAATGGAATTTATCCATTTTTATTCACAAATATTCCTGCAAGATTTACAAGATTTAGTTATTTACCCAATGAACAACAATATCAAGATAAATCAAGAATTATTTATCCATTTTTATATCATCAAGAATTAGAACAAAGATTTATTGATTTTATAAATCAACAAGAATTAAATCAATATATTAGAACAAATACAACAATTGAAAATATTTATAAAAATCAACAAGGTAAATGGATAATAACAGCAAGGTATAAAAACCCAAATACTAATAAAAATGAATGGTACAAGGAAGAATTTGATGCTATTGTTATTGCAAATGGTCATTATACAATTCCATATATTCCAAAAATTAAAGGATTATCAAAATTTAATGAAAATTTCCCCAATGTTTTAATTCATGCTAAATCTTTTAAATCAATTGAAGAATTTGAAAATAAAAATGTATTAATTATTGGTGGTTCAATATCAGCAGCAAATTTAATTCAATATATTATACCTGTTGCTAAATCAATTACAAATTCAAAACGTGGTAAATCAATTGCTTTTGAATTTATTAACGATGCTTTAAAAGTTCCTGAAATTATACAAAAAGAAACAATTGATAAAATTGATCCTAAAACTGGTAATGTTCATTTTAAAGATGGTAGTATTGGTAAATATGATAAAATTTTAATTACAACTGGGTATCATTATCATTATCCATTTGCTTCAGATTATTTAAAATTAGTTAATCCTGGAAATTTATCAAGAGTTAAAGGATTATATTATGATACATTTTATCAAAATGATCCAACTTTAGGTACTGTTGGTATAGCAGTATCACATTTGAATTTTCATACTATTGAAGCAAGTTCAATTGCTTTAGCTGGTGTTTGGTCAGGTTATAAACAATTACCAAGTTTAAAAGAACAACAAGATTGGGAAACTTCAAATGTTGAATCCAAAGGTGATTCAATTATTTTCCATTATTATAATCATCATGAAGCAAAAGAGAAATTTGTTGATAAATTGGTGAATTTTGCTCCTAAAAATAGATATAATCCTTTAGAAATTGATGGGGAATTTGTTAATGAAATTGATGATGGATTGGAAAAATTATCTGAATTATATTATTCACTCAAAGATAAAAAATTAACCATTAAAGATACTTCGTTACCCGTTGAATGATGATTGGTAGTGGCATATCAATTAAAGTTAGTAGGATTGTTTTGTTTTTGCAGTCAAATATCCAAAAAAAAAAAAAAAATAAAAAAATTCAATAAACAGATTTTAGATTATTATTCTTAATCCTATTTGTAGATCAATTTATAATCAGTGTCATGGGTAAAGGAAGATCAATAAGGATTAAAAAGATCCATGTTGTTAAACAAAAAACAACTAAAGTAACATCAATTCCTCAATATAATCATCATCATCGTTCAATTACACCTCCAGTCACGTTATCGAGTCAAAAAATTTACGAAGAATATAAGAAATCTCAATTATTAGATCTTAATTCATTTCTTGAAGAATTAGAAACATTTAAATCTTCATCAATAACTACTTCTTCTAAGAGTAATAATAATCCAGAATTATTATTAAAACAATCTTGGGATAGATTGAAAGAACAATTGAAATTAAATGATGATATTTATCATTTAAAATTATTAGAACTTAAACTGAATGATGAAAAGAAACATTATAAGAATGGAAGAATATTGGATACTAAAGAGATTGAATATATTGAATTAAGAAATGAAACTTTAGAATTAATTAAACCGGTTGATATTATGGTTAATCAATTATTAAATGATTGGAAACGTGAACTTGATCACGAGTCTCAATTACCACCATTAAACCAAAGGGATGACTTTACCGAGTTACCATTAGATCATTCACTTTAATTGCTTATCCTTATCATCATCATTTATCATTTGGTTGTTAATTAATAATATGACGTAACTACCATGTTGCGACATTCTATCAGAACGACATTAGTTCAATTTTAAGGGGATACGACATTGCACACAAAAATTTTAATCAAGAGGAAAAAAATTGTGGGTCAAAAATCAAAATCAAAATCACAATCAGAATCACCACACATCAGAACTACCACCACCACCACAACAACAACAACTAACCCTATAAGGATGACGGAACCAACGTTAAATTTTCATATTCAAACACATCAGACACAATTTAAAATCCCTGTTGAACTAATCAAGAAGAATTTCAAATCAATACAAAAACTAATTGAAAAACAAAAGAAGCAATTGACTGAAGATATAAATAAGATTAAAAAGATTAAGAATTTATCAAATGAATCAAAATTGGAATTAATTCAAAAATTAATTAAAAATTTCGAAATTTTTAATAAAAAATTGATCAATTCAATTAAAAAAGATGAAGAATTTAGATCTCGATTAATTGCTAGATTAGAGAATTTACAAGAATTGGAGAAGTTTGTTATACATCTGGATGTTAAAACAAACAAGGATAAGGATAAGAATAACGATAATAATAATAGTAGTAGTAATGATGATGATAAGAGTAATGGTAATAGTGAGAGCACTGATGAAGGAGATAAGGTGTTGGATTTACATAATCCGAATTTGATCAATTGGTATAGAGATGAAACTAATTTATTAATTATTGATTATTTAATTAAATCAAATACCAGAAATGAAGAAAATGTTGGATTATTATTATTGAAGAGTTTATCAGAAAGTAATAATGGGAAATTAATGAAATTGATTGATTATGATTTATTTGAAAATTTCAATAAAGTATTTGTTTCAATAATTCAAAATCATGATTTAACATTGATAATTTCATGGTTTAATGAAAATAGAAACGCTCTTAAAAAAATCAATTCAAATTTAGAATTTGAAATCAATTATTGTAAATTTTTAACATTAATTGAAAATGGTGATATTAATGAAGCTATAAATTATTCAAGAGAACATTTATCAAGTTATGGAAATAAAGAAAATTATCCTGATGAAAAAGATAATTTAAATCATTTAATTAATTTAGAAAGACTTAAAAGTTTAGGTGGATTATTGGTATTTAGATCAATGGAACAACAACAAGAAGAAGACTTACAAAATTCCAATCAATTGACATTTTCAAATAAATTAATGATTAATTCAATACAATTTAAAGAATATCAAAAATTATTATCAAATGAAAGATGGGAAAGTTTATCCCAATGTTTTATTGAAAATTTCACCAAATTATATGGTATCACTAAAAATTATCCAATTTATATTTATCTTTCTGCTGGTTTATCAAGTTTGAAAACTAAGTCATGTTATCATAATTCTGAAAATACCATTTTCAAAGATTTAAATACATTATCTTCAGATAATATGGATACGGATAAACTACAAGACTTATCTGATGAAGAAAATATTGTATTATCAGATAAGAAATATCGAGGTCCAAATTATTATTATCAACTTTTAAACAAGATCAACAATTGTCCTGTTTGTTCACCAGAATTGTTTAAATTAAGTCAGAATCTACCATATGCTCAATTAATTACAAGTATATTTAATAATCCTTTCAAATTACCTAATGGGAATATTTATCCATTTGATAAATTACTATCACCAAATGATAAATATTTACTGGAGAAGAATACTTTATTAAGATTGAATCAAATTAAAGATCCTTTAACTAAAGAAATATTTTCTATAGATAATTGTATAAGAGTCTTTCCAGCTTAGGTTTATATTCCTACTAAGCTGATTTACCTTTGCCCCACGTCTTACTACTCCTCATCCTTATCCTCATCATCTTTATTATTATTGATCCATTCTTCAAATATATAAATTCTTGCATCTCTTTCAGAGGCAGGTTTAGTTGTATCTTTAGTACTATTTGTTCTTCTATGATGATATTCAGGAAACATACTCCAATCAAATCTACCTGATCTTTTCAACTTTATAACCTTGACTTTTCTCTAATATTTTAATACCCCATGAATGATAAGGTTCACCTTCAAATAATGAAATTATAATCTTTCCTTGAATGGTATTATATCCTTGTAAATCATTATTCAGATTAATTAATTCAAATACTTGTTTACAATTTTTAAAATACTCCAAAATTAACTTTTGATGATCTCGAATATTTCTATCTTGATCTTTAATTCCTTTCCCAGTATGTGGGAAATTAAACATTATATAATTCAATCCATCATTACTATTTCTATTTGTATCTTCATCAAATAATTTCAATTTTTTATTTGCTTTTTTTTTGTTTTGAATTTTGAATTAATTTTAATGTTAATGGTAAATTAGTAGCATCTACTTGATGAATAATTTTAACTCCAAATTCTTTTAATTCTTTTAAAACTTCATCAACATTTGGATATTTTAAAATTAATTCTTCATATGAATCAAAACTTGTAGCTATTAAATTTTCAGGTATTAAATAATTTTGTAATATTAATGATTTAGCAAATGTAAAATCCCCTTCTCCAATTAATAATACTTTATCTTCATTTAAAAATGGCATTAATCCTTTAGATATTCCTTTATTTCCATGTAATTTATTATTTTGTTTAGATTTTTTAGAAGTTTTCATTGATTTAATCTTATTTAATTTATTTTCATTTGAAATTTCTGCATTTTTAAGTAATTTAGCTTGGGTTTGTTCTTTTGTTTGATGTCGTATTAATGCTCCTTTTAAACCTTTAGATTGAATTGATTTCCCCTTTAGTTTTCTCCCCATTCTCGTTAACGAATACTAAAATTTATCCTATTTTGATCGATGATGAATATGATGATGATCATCTCTGATAAATTTACTTGATGGAGATTATTCTTTTTTTTTGGAATCAAATACACGTCTTATTATTGTACATAAGTACACGACTTGTGATTTTGTTCACGTGATTTACAGACATATAGTTAGTGGAATTAATTAAATGATATGTCTGATGGCACAACTAGAACTATGTAAATGTGGTCATTGATCAATTAATAATAATATTTTTGAATGAGAGTTTAGTTTCTGAGGGTGATTTGTTTTAAACACGTAGATTTGTATACTTATAGTACTTCCATGGCATGGTCTTATCATTATAGATACACAGCATGGTAATTAACCGTAACATATTGTCATCATTGTAGTAGTAATAGTAGTGGTAGTAGTAATAGTAGTATCCTCGGGTAACCAGTTGTTGCATTGTAACTTTAATAAAAATGAATGTTACATTCAACATTATTGTTACATTATGAAACATACAAAGCAAAAAGAACTGGAATTATAATAATAAAATCAAAAAGTATAAATACAGGTTGAAATTCCTTTTAGTTATTTTGTTATATTTGGACATTAGGGTTGTCAATATGGAACGTATGCAATTGGGTCAGGGTGCCCCATAGCATTTATGAATTATGGGATTGGTTGATATCTCTTTGGTCGGCAAAATAAACAAATGCTTGTTGAACTTTGGATTTCTTTTCGGCTTATATATGTTTTTAAGTCGTCAAAGGTACCAACTGTGGATTTGATTTTTTGGAATCGAATTGGACTTAAAAATATTTACTAACTATTAATGGTCGATATTCGATCTAGCATGTTTATAGAATGATTTAATGTATATGTATTAGGTTATATTTATTTTTGTTTATCATAGATACTGTAAATGACACTCTTCTGTATTGTTGTTCCATTATTTTCTTAATTGATGATGATTTGTCTGTATAATCATTTCTCTCAACTACAAATTACATTTAATATTAAGTGATGAACTCCAATCATTTTACTATACATCTTACAATACTACTGAATAAATGACTTGACAACTCATTTAAATCATCATTCAATCTCTTGAATAGACACCTTCTGTTAACTCATATCTCAATCTATTCGTTGCATGAATTACATCTTCCCAATTATGAGTGTGCTCTCCTTTTTTAAAATATCCCAAACCTTTATCAAATTGATTCAAAAACTCACTTACAGATTTTTCAGTTTCTGGAATAGGCGAATTATTATGATTATGATTAGGATGAGATTGCAAGTGGTTGCTATTTTCAAAATTAGCAGTAGTGTTTAATGATGCTTGTCGTTGTGGAATTTGCTTCCTGGATAAAACTTTTGCATTTCTATTATGTTGTGGAATCGAATCTGTTACTTTCAAACCTTGGGTTGTATTTAACGTAGGATATTTTACGTTATTAATATGCAAGTGGTTTTTGAATGATCCTTGTTTGGGTCCTGGTATAGTTGATATAGTTATTCTTTCATAATCTTCAAAATTCATTATTCCCTTTGATCGGTAAAACTCATCGAGTACTTCACGATAATTGTTAGGAATCTTACTTCTCTTTTTAGATTTCTTTGTATTGGTCGAATTTTGATTTTCCAATTGTGTAAATGAACGTTTTAGGTCATTTGAAAGAATTTGTTGTGAACTAAGATTGATATTATTATTGTTTAATGAATGAGCTAATGGAATAGGAACAGTATTAAAAATTGAATCAATGCCCAGCATGTTAGAACAAGAACTGCAATATCCATAATCATCTAAGCATTTTATTTTATTGCAATTCTTACAATTTATTCCAACTTGAGGAGATGGCAAATTCTGATATGTTTGGGTTGTATGATTGATTCCACGATACATCCTGACAAATGTGTTCTCTTATACTTTTATTCAACGTAAGACGAATTAGATAATTCTGAGCCAGGAATTGGATTAATTTCAAAATTAAAGAAAAATCCTCTTTATGCCATCAAAACTAAAATCGGTCGATAGTGCACGACGTACGCGATTATTAATTGGTCTATACGCCTATTACACAAAACATGAAATTTAAGTACACGTTATATACGCGTCTCTCTCACATACTTGCCCTCGCTTTGAAATATTCAAAAGGAAAGGTATAAATACCTGTTGAAGTTTCCTCAACATACATAAATTTATAATTTTATGTTTCTTTTCATTAGTATGACCAAATTTTCGTGTAAATGGCAACCGTTCTTTTCCATGTTAATTTTGGTTCTAGCTATTTTTTAACTACTAACGTTCAATATTCGATCTAGCAGAAAGATATACATGTATATAGAAGTTGTTTCTAATTTAATGTACAAATATTTACTTATAGCAATAACTGTAACTCATTATTCCCTACTTGGTTC
>NW_003020055.1:392505-399776 GCF_000006335.3 Candida tropicalis MYA-3404 | reverse complement strand
CAGCTAAACATATATCCCCATTTGGTACGAAAAAAATAGCTTATTATAACAATTACAAAAGCTATAAATAATGGATATTATAAGCATGAATGGTATTTAAATATGCAATATCTAGAAGATCGATTAATTAAAAATGGAACAGGTTTTTTTGTAGGGGATAAATTAACTGGAGCTGATGTAATTTTAAGTTTCCCAATCCATGAAAATGTATTTGATAATTTAGAAGGAGTTAAAGAAATCTTACATGATGATAGAGATATGAGGAAATTGTATCCAAATTTATATAAATGGAGTAAAATGATTAAGAATCAACCAAGTTATAAGAAAATCTGTCAAACCATGGATGAAGAAGTTGAAGATTTAATTGCTTCGAATCCAAGATTTGATTATGGTAAAGAATAGAATATACAATTTGTATTATCGACAGTATGGTTATCTCTTATTCCTTGTACAGTTTATGGTATGTAGTAGTTATTAAACAATATTTATTACTGGTATAAGTTTGTGCACTGTACACGACATCGCGTTGCTGAACCAAGGACCAAAACGCGGTACAAAAACAGAAAATTGAAAACTATTTAAACCTCAACAATTTCTCCATTCTTGAATTTAATTTATTAAAATTTTTCTTCTTTTCTTCTTCAAATCCTTTTAAGAGTGTGAATATATAAGTTCCGCTACTGTAGCCCAGTTTTTTGGAGTTGAAGTCTCATTCCACATTATAGGTTGGTATATTATATATACCACAACCCCTACTAACTTATTACTATTTTGAATATTTCTAGCATTCCCCATAGATTACTTTTTATATATACATATACATAGATATTCAATTTATTAATATACTTATTTATGGGTGTTATTTTAACTTAACTACTACTATTATTATTATTATTATTAGTACTGTAGAGATGTCCTACTGTGTTGCTCTTACTATTTTACTCGTTGAACAGATTACACGTGATTCTCTATTTTAGTCACCAAATGTTATGAATAGAGCGTGGATGCGTATAATAAGTCGTGTCTAATATACAAAACGTATGAATAGAGTTGGTTCCTCTTCTCTTTCTCTGTTCTACTCGATCCCGAAGGGAATCCAGTGGTTTATGAACTAATTCCTAGACGCCTTCACACGTCACATCTCCAGGAGGAGATTCACCTGCCGACACCCGAAAGGGTTAGTTGACAATATTCCCTCAAAACACACTTGGTGGCGGTACACTTGGTCGTGTAACCTGACCAACCAGTCCAGGTACATAGCAAAAGATTGAAAATGAAATATAACAAGAAGAGATAACAAATCAAAAACCCAGTGGGCAAGTATAAAAAAATAACAAAATCCAAACTAAAAAAAAAAAAACCAAATTAAAGAAATCAAAAAAAAAAGAAAAAAAAGAAAAATTGGTAGGGAAACCAAGGTGGTAAAAAACCCTACCTGTTGGTCCGCTGGAATACCACAGAAGGGGAACGGTAATACTACCACGATATATATTCGGTTCCGTTTGCAGTATATAAGAAGACTGTCCCTTATTTCGAATGGTTTTACTAACGATTAATTACATTCTAGCATGCATTTTCATTTTTTTTTTTTTGAATTAGTGTTTAGATGTTAATTATACGTGTATATTCATAACTGTACAACTTAATAATGATTGTAGAACTCGTCTCTATGAATACTGATAGTAGAGATATTAATAATATTACTACATTGTTAATGATTCAGGAATAATAACGTTTCTTTTAATGAATGATAACGATAAAATTAAATTATACATTATAATCAGGTATCTACAAAACGATTATTAATTAATAATCTTTATAATGCTAGAATGGAGCATAATTGTTAGTAGTAAAATTTCTACAACACCCGTCGTGAGGAATTCAACAGAAACACACAATTCGAAAAAACTCAATTGTACTCACAGTCAGACTTCCCTAGTGGAGTTAGTTAATCATTTTGTTCAAAAAAATTTTCTTTTTGGTGATGTTGTTGTCGTTGTTGAATCCATCAGATTTTTGGTTCCTTCTACACGACAAACTCACTTCAAATTTTAATATTGATATGAGTGTCTCAGAGTCAATTACTGGTAATGGATAAGCTTAGAATACACCACACATTGATATAAATCCCTTGGATTTATTGTTGCTCTTTCTTAATTGAGTAATGGACTTGATATGTTTATATGAGTTGTTAATACCACGGATTGGCATATAGCCCATATTCAAAGACATGGATAACTGTTATCTCGCTTATTATACCACCACCAGTACGTCGTCAGTCCACTATTTGTTGTAACCGCTTAGATAGTCTAATCTAGTAGTATTAATATTATTATCAGTTGAAGCCGTGCAATATATCGCTAATGCGCAATTGCCGTAGATAATGATAATGTGTCATCGAGTGAGAAGCAAATTTGTCTGTGTGTGTGTCTGTGTGTGCGCGTGACTCATAATTAACATTACTGTGTAGAAGGAAGTATTTCTCCACAATGGAAGCCAAACTCAAAGGGAAAAAATTTTTTTTCTTCTTCTTCTCTTCATCTTGTTCAGCAAACAATGAGCAGGAAGTAAAAGAGAGAGAGACAGAAAAAAAAAGAAACTACACACTCATTAATTAATTTATTCATTCATATAATTTATTGAAAAATTTCAATTACTACCACTACCACTTTTTCTTCATTAATACTATAACTACTACATTACAAAGAATGGGTCCTCCAGCTCCTATAATTTTAGATGCTCAAGCTATAAGTGGAATAACTGGCTCAATATCAATAGCTTGTTGGATAATTGTTTTTGCTCCACAAATTTATGAAAATTTTAGAAGAAAGTCCCTGGAAGGATTATCTTTAACTTTTATCATTTTATGGTTGGCAGGTGATGTGTTCAATGTATTGGGAGCAGTATTACAAGGTGTTTTGCCTACAATGGTCATTTTAGCCGTATACTATACCTTGGCTGATGTGGTTTTATTATGGCAATGTTTAGTTTATGGACATGGTGAGAAAAAACCAGACTTGATCCATTTATCTCCTGCTAATCCTTTAAACGAAGACGTTTTAGAAGTCGTATTATCAAATGATGACCATCACAACCACCATCAAGAACAACAACAACAACAACGTCGTCAACAAGAACAACAAGTTACTAATGCATTTATCAATAATAATGATACCACAGAAGACTTAGAATCAAATAGCATTCCAAGCAATAATACTAACAACAGCGTATCCAAATCATCACAATTACAATCATTTTTACTTAATTCATTAATGGTTTTCTTAGTTATTGCATCAGGAGTTATTGGATGGTATATTTCTTATTTAAAAGACTATAAAAATGGAAAACACCCAGGTAAAAACCATGCCAAACATCCAAAAGATTTAGTATTTGATCCATTAGCTCAAGTATTTGGATGGTTGTGTGCATTTTTATATTTGGGATCAAGAATTCCTCAAATTGTTTTAAATTATGAAAGAAAATCATGTGACGGGATTTCATTTATGTTTTTCTTATTTGCATGTTTAGGTAATTTAACCTATGTTATTTCTATATTATCAATTGATATGAGTTGGAACTATTTATGGGTTAATTCTTCTTGGTTGGCTGGTTCTTTGGGTACTTTGGGATTGGATTTCACAATATTTGTTCAATTTTTCTTGTATAATGGTGATAAAGATGATGATTATTCAGAAAGTGAATATTCACAAAGTGAAACTGAACTGGAGTCTTTATTGAATTCAAGTAATAGTGAAAGAATATCATATGGAACTAATTAATGAAAACAATTGAAACATTGTGTTTTGATTCTAGATTGTGTATCAGTTTACACGCGTTGATAGAAATAGGGTACATCGTAATTTATATATGTATATACATTTACATACATAGACACAGGAACAGATACAGATACAGACACAGACACAGACAATTATGTATGATAGTTATCAGGTTTTATAATCTTTTGTACTACTATGAATAGATTTAAAAAGACAGAAACGGTTTTAAAGTGAACGTTGTTATCGCTTTCATTGTTATTAACGGAGCTACGCACGAGTCAGAATAAAAACCACAAAAAACATCAATTCCGCCTTAAACCCGATAAGGTGACATGTGCGTGTACTTTGACACAATTATTTAGTTATTTTAATTTAAAACAAAAAAAGAAAAATTTAATTAAACATTTTTAGTTTCATTTTCAATAAAAGAACAACATTTAAAATTGTCATTCTAATTCACAAAATAACCATCGAAAAGACTAAAACAGAGGATCATCGAGTTCGTATTGATTAATACCGTGAAGACATCCATTTCCAAAAAGAAGAAGGAAAAAAAAAAAATAAACCAGAAACAATTCTTTTTTTTTTTTTTTTTTTATTTAATTTTTGTTTTCTTGTGAGGTAAATCTTATTGTTTGGTTAAGGCTTCTACCTGTTTATACTTTATCTTGACCCTACCTTTTACTTACCTAGTTAATTATTCCTATAACCTTTCTTTGTGTTCAATGAGATATAAATATGGTTGTTCTTGAACCTATTATTCCACAATCTCATCAGAATAATCAAACGTTAGAAGAAAACCATTCTATGCAACATTCAACACCTCATGACGAACAAACAACTTTTAATGATTCTACAATTACATCCGATACATCTACATCATCAAATTCAAAATCAGTTAAAAAGAGACAAAGACTTACACTAGTTTGTTTACCTTGTCGAAGAAAGAAAATCAAATGTGATAAAGGAAAACCATGTTCAAACTGTAATAAATCCAAGCCTGATGAATGTATTTATGATGAAAGGAAATTTGAACCAAAGAAACGTAGGCGTAATATCTCCAAAAGCCATCATCAACATTCCCAACAACAGCAACAGCAAAACTTTCCAAGATCATCAACACCTCATCTACAATCGTCTCAGAATTCAGTAAATTCGTCACATGCTTCGAAGCAACCCCAGAAACCGTCATCCGTAGAACCTAAACATGATGTTTGTGTATTAATTCAAAAATCAGTATTGGAAGAGTTGCAAGCAAAACTTAAGTACTATGAGAATTTACCATCTAATTCATCAGGAAATCAACTGGCTCAAACATCTCAACCACCACCACCTGCTCCAACTTCAATAACATCAGTTCAACCAGAACCAGATTATGACAACAATGATGACATTGTTTACAATAAGTCCATTAATACTTATAGAAATGTTGTATTCTCAAATCATGATGAATTAAGACCAGGTTTTATCCCTGTGGAGAATGTTGCATCTGATAATATGTATATTTATGATATTAAAAATTCCACAGTGACTTCTACATTACATTTATCAAGATTAAGTTCAAGTGATGAATTGCTAATTGGTATCAATCCATACAACTCACCAAATGATTTTGTTGATTTTTATGCAAGTATACCTAAAGTTTTTGGAAGGTATAATCGAGGTGCAATGTCGCCTTTATCATCTACATATTCAATCAGATCTGGAACAGCAAGTAGAACATTGCGATGTTTTTCATCATTCGAAGCCCAAAAAGAAGATAAGAAAAAAGTAGATGCTGGAATTACGTTTGATCCTTTAAAGAAACTAATTTTACCCAACGATGAAAAAGTTAAATCTATGCTACATTTGGATCGAAGTTTAGAATCTAAATTTGAAGAAAAGATTGAATTGTCCGAAGATGATAAACTAAACAGAAGTGTCAATTCACAAACACCCACTGCTCCAGCTAATATGACTACTTTTGCCATGGGTTTAAGTATTTTAGGAGGAAACAAAGACCGGGAATCAAGTTTAATTGAACAGATTCAAAATGCAATGCCTCCAAAGAAAGTTATTTGGTTATTGATACAAAGATATTTTAGTTTATTGTATCCTATAATACCTTACGTTATTGAAGACACTTTTAGAGAACATACGGAAAAATTAATCGGGAAGGAATCATATGAAGATGTTAAACCATCTGAAGTTAAAATCGAAAATCGAGTAGATATTGCCCATGTGGGGATTTTATTTGTTATATGTCGATTGCTGTATTTATCATTGTTTCATAATCGAGGATTTTATAATGAACAAATATTGACCAAAACAGACCTTACTCCCGCTGAAGAAGAACGAAAATATTTAATTCTCAATGCTATTAATATTCAAGTTATTGAAATTGCTCAAGCATGTTTTATTCATTTACAAAGAGTTGGAAGAATCAAATTTCCACTATTACAATTGGGTATTTATTTACGTTCCTACAAAGTTTATGCTCCAGAAGAAGGTGACGGATTGGAAGGTGGGGATTCATTTACTCAGCATGGGAATTTGGTTGCAATGTGCTACATTTTAGGATTGAATAGAGAACCGGATAAGTTGCCCAATGGAACCGATGAAAAGGTAAAAAATTTATACAGAAAAGTATGGTACTATCAGTTGATGCAAGATTTTAGTCAAGCACATACATATGGCACACCATTACTTATCAAGCCAGATTCCTATGATACTAAAAGACCATTTTTCACAGAAGAAAATTCAAATTCTCGAGATTTAGATGTTGAAAAAGCCTCACTTTCGGTATTTGCGTTTATTTCTTCCTTGATTAGAGGTCCTGTTAGGGATATCGTTGTGTTGTGTAATAAAATTGGAGAAAAAGTGAAAATTCTGGAATTAACCAGTCATTTAAATCATTTAGAAAAAGGAGTTTCTCAATTATTAGGTAAAGTGAGTGATTATACTTATAATCTAGAAGAGAAAAGTTCCAATTATCATACGAATAAAATCCTTAAAATTGGAGTTTTATTCAAGATGAATTCATTAATCATGTTGTTGTACTGTCATTTATTTAATATTTATGAACTAACCAACAGTAAATTGGCCTTCTTCTACTTGAAGAAAATATTATTCATGGCAATTATTGAAATGTTACCTTATGTTTTTCCATTAATCACCAAAAGTCAAGAATTATTTGGAGAAGCCGCAGATTTGAATATTAATCCAACTATTATATTATTTTTGGTACGACTTACTGATTTTTGTTTAGGTTCATTAATGAGAGCCATTTTTTCCCAAATCAGAATGTCAAATGATCCAAACCATAGTACTAAGCTTAATACTGATTCAACTTATAAGAAAATTTTTAATTCTACAGGTGGGTAAATAACAAAGATGGAAAGGCAAATTGGACGGCCGCCTAAGAAGCTGCAAAACTAAGGCGTAGATTTGACACTGCTGCGTTAAAACCCAGCATCAATTCCAACAGCTCCATTGCCAACCGCGCAAGCATGC